>NW_027507903.1:591348483-591470983 GCF_037356315.1 Lithobates pipiens
ATCCTCACTCCATACACCAATACACCTCCATACACCCGCACCGCGATCTCACTCCACACACCAATACACCTCCACACCCAATACACCTCCATACACCCGCACCGCGAACTCACGCCATACTCATACACCTCCACCTTACACCAATACACCTCCATACACCCGCACCGCGATCTCACTCCACACACCAATACACCTCCACCTTACACCAATACACCTCCATACACCCGCACCGCGATCTCACTCCACACACCAATACACCTCCACCTTACACCAATACACCTCCATACACCCGCACCGCGATCTCACTCCACACACCAATACACCTCCACCTTACACCAATACACCTCCATACACCCGCACCGCGATCTCACTCCATACACCAATACACCTCCACCTTACACCAATACACCTCCATACACCCGCACCGCGATCTCACTCCACACACCAATACACCTCCACCTTACACCAATACACCTCCATACACCCGCACCGCGATCTCACTCCATACACCAATACACCTCCACCTTACACCAATACACCTCCATACACCCGCACCGCGATCTCACTCCATACACCAATACACCTCCACCTTACACCAATACACCTCCATACACCCGCACCGCGATCTCACTCCACACACCAATACACCTCCATACACCCGCACCGCGATCTCACTCCACACACCAATACACCTCCATACACCCGCACCGCGATCTCACTCCATACACCTCCACCTTACACCAATACACCTCCATACACCCGCACCGCGATCTCACTCCATACACCTCCACCTTACACCAATACACCTCCATACACCCGCACCGCGATCTCACTCCATACACCTCCACCTTACACCAATACACCTCCATACACCCGCACCGCGATCTCACTCCATACACCAATACACCTCCACCTTACACCAATACACCTCCATACACACGCACCGCGATCTCACTCCATACACCACTACACCTCCATACACCCGCACCGCGATCTCACTCCACACACCAATACACCTCCATAGACCCGCACCGCGATCTCACTCCACACACCAATACACCTCCATAGACCCGCACCGCGATCTCACTCCATACACCAATACACCTCCATAGACCCGCACCGCGATCTCACTCCACACACCAATACACCTCCATACACCTGCATCGCGATCTCACTCCACACACCAATACACCTCCACCTTACACCAATACACCTCCATACACCCACACCGCGATCTCACTCCATACACCTCCACCTTACACCAATACACCTCCATACACCCGCACCGCGATCTCACTCCATACACCTCCACCTTACACCAATACACCTCCATACACCCGCACCGCGATCTCACTCCATACACCAATACACCTCCACCTTACACCAATACACCTCCATACACACGCACCGCGATCTCACTCCATACACCACTACACCTCCATACACCCGCACCGCGATCTCACTCCACACACCAATACACCTCCATAGACCCGCACCGCGATCTCACTCCACACACCAATACACCTCCATAGACCCGCACCGCGATCTCACT
The DNA here is from genome assembly GCF_037356315.1 of Lithobates pipiens. Taxonomy (NCBI): domain Eukaryota; kingdom Metazoa; phylum Chordata; class Amphibia; order Anura; family Ranidae; genus Lithobates; species Lithobates pipiens. The sequence goes on from NW_027507903.1 coordinate 591,350,036, forward strand.
CCATACACCAATACACCTCCATAGACCCGCACCGCGATCTCACTCCACACACCAATACACCTCCACCTTACACCAATACACCTCCATACACCTGCACCGCGATCTCACTCCACACACCAATACACCTCCACCTTACACCAATACACCTCCACCTTACACCAATACACCTCCATACACCCGCACCGCGATCTCACTCCACACACCAATACACCTCCACCTTACACCAATACACCTCCATACACCCGCACCGCGATCTCACTCCACACACCAATAAACCTCCATACACCCGCACCGCGATCTCACTCCATACACCAATACACCTCCACCTTACACCAATACACCTCCATACACCCGCACCGCGATCTCACTCCACACACCAATACACCTCCACCTTACACCAATACACCTCCATACACCCGCACCGCGATCTCACTCCATACACCAATACACCTCCACCTTACACCAATACACCTCCATACACCCGCACCGCGATCTCACTCCATACACCAATACACCTCCACCTTACACCAATACACCTCCACCTTACACCAATACACCTCCATACACCCGCACCGCGATCTCACTCCATACACCAATACACCTCCACCTTACACCAATACACCTCCATACACCCGCACCGCGATCTCACTCCATACACCAATACACCTCCACCTTACACCAATACACCTCCATACACCCGCACCGCGATCTCACTCCATACACCAATACACCTCCACCTTACACCAATACACCTCCATACACCCGCACCGCGATCTCACTCCACACACCAATACACCTCCACCTTACACCAATACACCTCCATACACCCGCACCGCGATCTCACTACATACACCAATACACCTCCACCTTACACCAATACACCTCCATACACCCGCACCGCGATCTCACTCCATACACCAATACACCTCCACCTTACACCAATACACCTCCATACACCCGCACCGCGATCTCACTCCACACACCAATACACCTCCACCTTACACCGATACACCTCCATACACCCGCACCGCGATCTCACTCCATACACCAATACACCTCCACCTTACACCAATACACCTCCACCTTACACCAATACACCTCCATACACCCGCACCGCGATCTCACTCCACACACCAATACACCTCCACCTTACACCAATACACCTCCACCTTACACCGATACACCTCCATACACCCGCACCGCGATCTCACTCCATACACCAATACACCTCCACCTTACACCAATACACCTCCATACACCCGCACCGCGATCTCACTCCATACACCAATACACCTCCACCTTACACCAATACACCTCCATACACCCGCACCGCGATCTCACTCCACACACCAATACACCTCCACCTTACACCGATACACCTCCATACACCCGCACCGCGATCTCACTCCATACACCAATACACCTCCACCTTACACCAATACACCTCCACCTTACACCAATACACCTCCATACACCCGCACCGCGATCTCACTCCACACACCAATACACCTCCACCTTACACCGATACACCTCCATACACCCGCACCGCGATCTCACTCCATACACCAATACACCTCCACCTTACACCAATACACCTCCATACACCCGCACCGCGATCTCACTCCATACACCAATACACCTCCACCTTACACCAATACACCTCCATACACCCGCACCGCGATCTCACTCCATACACCAATACACCTCCACCTTACACCAATACACCTCCATACACCCGCACCGCGATCTCACTCCACACACCAATACACCTCCACCTTACACCGATACACCTCCATACACCCGCACCGCGATCTCACTCCATACACCAATACACCTCCACCTTACACCAATACACCTCCATACACCCGCACCGCGATCTCACTCCACACACCAATACACCTCCACCTTACACCAATACACCTCCATACACCCGCACCGCGATCTCACTCCACACACCAATACACCTCCCCCTTACACCAATACACCTCCATACACCCGCACCGCGATCTCACTCCATACACCAATACACCTCCACCTTACACCAATACACCTCCATACACCCGCACCGCCATCTCACTCCATACACCAATACACCTCCACCTTACACCAATACACCTCCATACACCCGCACCGCGATCTCACTCCATACACCACTACACCTCCATACACCCGCACCGCGATCTCACTCCACACACCAATACACCTCCACCTTACACCAATACACCTCCACCTTACACCAATACACCTCCATACACCCGCACCGCGATCTCACTCCACACACCAATACACCTCCACCTTACACCAATACACCTCCATACACCCGCACCGCGATCTCACTCCACACACCAATACACCTCCACCTTACACCAATACACCTCCATACACCCGCACCGCGATCTCACTCCACACACCAATACACCTCCACCTTACACCAATACACCTCCATACACCTGCACCGCGATCTCACTCCACACACCAATACACCTCCACCTTACACCAATACACCTCCACCTTACACCAATACACCTCCATACACCTGCACCGCGATCTCACTCCACACACCAATACACCTCCACCTTACACCAATACACCTCCACCTTACACCAATACACCTCCATACACCCGCACCGCGGTCTCACTGCATACACCAATACACCTCCACCTTACACCAATACACCTCCATACACCCGCACCGCGATCTCACTCCATACACCAATACACCTCCACCTTACACCAATACACCTCCATACACCCGCACCGCGATCTCACTCCATACACCAATACACCTCCACCTTACACCAATACACCTCCATACACCCGCACCGCGATCTCACTCCATACACCAATACACCTCCACCTTACACCAATACACCTCCATACACCCGCACCGCGATCTCACTCCATACACCACTACACCTCCATACACCCGCACCGCGATCTCACTCCACACACCAATACACCTCCACCTTACACCAATACACCTCCATACACCTGCACCGCGATCTCACTCCACACACCAATACACCTCCACCTTACACCAATACACCTCCACCTTACACCAATACACCTCCATACACCCGCACCGCGATCTCACTCCACACACCAATACACCTCCACCTTACACCAATACACCTCCATACACCCGCACCGCGATCTCACTCCACACACCAATACACCTCCACCTTACACCAATACACCTCCATACACCCGCACCGCGATCTCACTCCACACACCAATACACCTCCACCTTACACCAATACACCTCCATACACCCGCACCGCGGTCTCACTCCATACACCAATACACCTCCACCTTACACCAATACACCTGCATACACCCGCACCGCGATCGAACTCCATACACCAATACACCTCCATACACCCGCACCGCGATCTCACTCCACACACCAATACACCTCCACCTTACACCAATACACCTCCATGCACCCGCACCGCGGTCTCACTCCATACACCTCCACCTTACACCAATACACCTCCATACACCCGCACCGCGATCTCACTCCACACACCAATACACCTCCACCTTACACCAATACACCTCCATACACCCGCACCGCGATCTCCCTCCATACACCAATACACCTCCACCTTACACCAATACACCTCCATACACCCGCACCGCGATCTCACTCCACACACCAATACACCTCCACCTTACACCAATACACCTCCATACACCCGCACCGCGATCTCACTCCATACACCAATACACCTCCACCTTACACCAATACACCTCCATACACCCGCACCGCGATCTCACTCCATACACCAATACACCTCCACCTTACACCAATACACCTCCATACACCCGCACCGCGATCTCACTCCATACACCACTACACCTCCATACACCCGCACCGCGATCTCACTCCACACACCAATACACCTCCACCTTACACCAATACACCTCCATACACCCGCACCGCGATCTCACTCCACACACCAATACACCTCCACCTTACACCAATACACCTCCATACACCCGCACCGCGATCTCACTCCACACACCAATACACCTCCACCTTACACCAATACACCTCCATACACCCGCACCGCGATCTCACTCCATACACCAATACACCTCCACCTTACACCAATACACCTCCATACACCCGCACCGCGGTCTCACTCCATACACCAATACACCTCCACCTTACACCAATACACCTCCATACACCCGCACCGCGATCGAACTCCATACACCAATACACCTCCATACACCCGCACCGCGATCTCACTCCACACACCAATACACCTCCACCTTACACCAATACACCTCCATACACCCGCACCGCGGTCTCACTCCATACACCTCCACCTTACACCAATACACCTCCATACACCCGCACCGCGATCTCACTCCACACACCAATACACCTCCACCTTACACCAATACACCTCCATACACCCGCACCGCGATCTCCCTCCATACACCAATACACCTCCACCTTACACCAATACACCTCCATACACCCGCACCGCGATCTCACTCCACACACCAATACACCTCCACCTTACACCAATACACCTCCATACACCCGCACCGCGATCTCACTCCACACACCAATACACCTCCACCTTACACCAATACACCTCCATACACCCGCACCGCGATCTCACTCCACACACCAATACACCTCCACCTTACACCAATACACCTCCATACACCTGCACCGCGATCTCACTCCACACACCAATACACCTCCACCTTACACCAATACACCTCCACCTTACACCAATACACCTCCATACACCTGCACCGCGATCTCACTCCACACACCAATACACCTCCACCTTACACCAATACACCTCCACCTTACACCAATACACCTCCATACACCCGCACCGCGGTCTCACTCCATACACCAATACACCTCCACCTTACACCAATACACCTCCATACACCCGCACCGCGGTCTCACTCCATACACCAATACACCTCCACCTTACACCAATACACCTCCATACACCCGCACCGCGATCTCACTCCATACACCAATACACCTCCACCTTACACCAATACACCTCCATACACCCGCACCGCGATCTCACTCCATACACCAATACACCTCCACCTTACACCAATACACCTCCATACACCCGCACCGCGATCTCACTCCATACACCAATACACCTCCACCTTACACCAATACACCTCCATACACCCGCACCGCGATCTCACTCCATACACCACTACACCTCCATACACCCGCACCGCGATCTCACTCCACACACCAATACACCTCCACCTTACACCAATACACCTCCATACACCTGCACCGCGATCTCACTCCACACACCAATACACCTCCACCTTACACCAATACACCTCCACCTTACACCAATACACCTCCATATACCCGCACCGCGATCTCACTCCACACACCAATACACCTCCACCTTACACCAATACACCTCCATACACCCGCACCGCGATCTCACTCCACACACCAATACACCTCCACCTTACACCAATACACCTCCATACACCCGCACCGCGATCTCACTCCATACACCAATACACCTCCACCTTACACCAATACACCTCCATACACCCGCACCGCGGTCTCACTCCATACACCAATACACCTCCACCTTACACCAATACACCTCCATACACCCGCACCGCGATCGAACTCCATACACCAATACACCTCCATACACCCGCACCGCGATCTCACTCCACACACCAATACACCTCCACCTTACACCAATACACCTCCATACACCCGCACCGCGGTCTCACTCCATACACCTCCACCTTACACCAATACACCTCCATACACCCGCACCGCGATCTCACTCCACACACCAATACACCTCCACCTTACACCAATACACCTCCATACACCCGCACCGCGATCTCCCTCCATACACCAATACACCTCCACCTTACACCAATACACCTCCATACACCCGCACCGCGATCTCACTCCACACACCAATACACCTCCACCTTACACCAATACACCTCCATACACCCGCACCGCGATCTCACTCCACACACCAATACACCTCCACCTTACACCAATACACCTCCATACACCCGCACCGCGATCTCACTCCATACACCAATACACCTCCACCTTACACCAATACACCTCCATACACCCGCACCGCGATCTCACTCCATACACCACTACACCTCCATACACCCGCACCGCGATCTCACTCCACACACCAATACACCTCCACCTTACACCAATACACCTCCATACACCCGCACCGCGATCTCACTCCACACACCAATACACCTCCACCTTACACCAATACACCTCCATACACCCGCACCGCGATCTCACTCCACACACCAATACACCTCCACCTTACACCAATACACCTCCATACACCCGCACCGCGATCTCACTCCATACACCAATACACCTCCACCTTACACCAATACACCTCCATACACCCGCACCGCGGTCTCACTCCATACACCAATACACCTCCACCTTACACCAATACACCTCCATACACCCGCACCGCGATCGAACTCCATACACCAATACACCTCCATACACCCGCACCGCGATCTCACTCCACACACCAATACACCTCCACCTTACACCAATACACCTCCATACACCCGCACCGCGGTCTCACTCCATACACCTCCACCTTACACCAATACACCTCCATACACCCGCACCGCGATCTCACTCCACACACCAATACACCTCCACCTTACACCAATACACCTCCATACACCCGCACCGCGATCTCCCTCCATACACCAATACACCTCCACCTTACACCAATACACCTCCATACACCCGCACCGCGATCTCACTCCACACACCAATACACCTCCACCTTACACCAATACACCTCCATACACCCGCACCGCGATCTCACTCCACACACCAATACACCTCCACCTTACACCAATACACCTCCATACACCCGCACCGCGATCTCACTCCACACACCAATACACCTCCACCTTACACCAATACACCTCCATACACCTGCACCGCGATCTCACTCCACACACCAATACACCTCCACCTTACACCAATACACCTCCACCTTACACCAATACACCTCCATACACCTGCACCGCGATCTCACTCCACACACCAATACACCTCCACCTTACACCAATACACCTCCACCTTACACCAATACACCTCCATACACCCGCACCGCGGTCTCACTCCATACACCAATACACCTCCACCTTACACCAATACACCTCCATACACCCGCACCGCGATCTCACTCCATACACCAATACACCTCCACCTTACACCAATACACCTCCATACACCCGCACCGCGATCTCACTCCATACACCAATACACCTCCACCTTACACCAATACACCTCCATACACCCGCACCGCGATCTCACTCCATACACCAATACACCTCCACCTTACACCAATACACCTCCATACACCCGCACCGCGATCTCACTCCATACACCACTACACCTCCATACACCCGCACCGCGATCTCACTCCACACACCAATACACCTCCACCTTACACCAATACACCTCCATACACCTGCACCGCGATCTCACTCCACACACCAATACACCTCCACCTTACACCAATACACCTCCACCTTACACCAATACACCTCCATACACCCGCACCGCGATCTCACTCCACACACCAATACACCTCCACCTTACACCAATACACCTCCATACACCCGCACCGCGATCTCACTCCACACACCAATACACCTCCACCTTACACCAATACACCTCCATACACCCGCACCGCGATCTCACTCCATACACCAATACACCTCCACCTTACACCAATACACCTCCATACACCCGCACCGCGGTCTCACTCCATACACCAATACACCTCCACCTTACACCAATACACCTCCATACACCCGCACCGCGATCGAACTCCATACACCAATACACCTCCATACACCCGCACCGCGATCTCACTCCACACACCAATACACCTCCACCTTACACCAATACACCTCCATACACCCGCACCGCGGTCTCACTCCATACACCTCCACCTTACACCAATACACCTCCATACACCCGCACCGCGATCTCACTCCACACACCAATACACCTCCACCTTACACCAATACACCTCCATACACCCGCACCGCGATCTCCCTCCATACACCAATACACCTCCACCTTACACCAATACACCTCCATACACCCGCACCGCGATCTCACTCCACACACCAATACACCTCCACCTTACACCAATACACCTCCATACACCCGCACCGCGATCTCACTCCATACACCAATACACCTCCACCTTACACCAATACACCTCCATACACCCGCACCGCGATCTCACTCCATACACCAATACACCTCCACCTTACACCAATACACCTCCATACACCCGCACCGCGATCTCACTCCATACACCACTACACCTCCATACACCCGCACCGCGATCTCACTCCACACACCAATACACCTCCACCTTACACCAATACACCTCCATACACCCGCACCGCGATCTCACTCCACACACCAATACACCTCCACCTTACACCAATACACCTCCATACACCCGCACCGCGATCTCACTCCACACACCAATACACCTCCACCTTACACCAATACACCTCCATACACCCGCACCGCGATCTCACTCCATACACCAATACACCTCCACCTTACACCAATACACCTCCATACACCCGCACCGCGGTCTCACTCCATACACCAATACACCTCCACCTTACACCAATACACCTCCATACACCCGCACCGCGATCGAACTCCATACACCAATACACCTCCATACACCCGCACCGCGATCTCACTCCACACACCAATACACCTCCACCTTACACCAATACACCTCCATACACCCGCACCGCGGTCTCACTCCATACACCTCCACCTTACACCAATACACCTCCATACACCCGCACCGCGATCTCACTCCACACACCAATACACCTCCACCTTACACCAATACATCTCCATACACCCGCACCGCGATCTCCCTCCATACACCAATACACCTCCACCTTACACCAATACACCTCCATACACCCGCACCGCGATCTCACTCCACACACCAATACACCTCCACCTTACACCAATACACCTCCATACACCCGCACCGCGATCTCACTCCACACACCAATACACCTCCACCTTACACCAATACACCTCCATACACCCGCACCGCGATCTCACTCCATACACCAATACACCTCCACCTTACACCAATACACCTCCATACACCCGCACTGCGATCTCACTCCACACACCAATACACCTCCACCTTACACCAATACACCTCCATACACCCGCACCGCGATCTCACTCCATACACCAATACACCTCCACCTTACACCAATACACCTCCATACACCCGCACCGCGGTCTCACTCCATACACCAATACACCTCCACCTTACACCAATACACCTCCATACACCCGCACCGCGATCTCACTCCATACACCAATACACCTCCATACACCCGCACCGCGATCTCACTCCACACACCAATACACCTCCACCTTACACCAATACACCTCCATACACCCGCACCGCGGTCTCACTCCATACACCTCCACCTTACACCAATACACCTCCATACACCCGCACCGCGATCTCACTCCACACACCAATACACCTCCACCTTACACCAATACACCTCCATACACCCGCACCGCGATCTCCCTCCATACACCAATACACCTCCACCTTACACCAATACACCTCCATACACCCGCACCGCGATCTCACTCCACACACCAATACACCTCCACCTTACACCAATACACCTCCATACACCCGCACCGCGATCTCACTCCATACACCAATACACCTCCACCTTACACCAATACACCTCCATACACCCGCACCGCGATCTCACTCCATACACCAATACACCTCCACCTTACACCAATACACCTCCATACACCCGCACCGCGATCTCACTCCATACACCACTACACCTCCATACACCCGCACCGCGATCTCACTCCACACACCAATACACCTCCACCTTACACCAATACACCTCCATACACCCGCACCGCGATCTCACTCCACACACCAATACACCTCCACCTTACACCAATACACCTCCATACACCCGCACCGCGATCTCACTCCACACACCAATACACCTCCACCTTACACCAATACACCTCCATACACCCGCACCGCGATCTCACTCCATACACCAATACACCTCCACCTTACACCAATACACCTCCATACACCCGCACCGCGGTCTCACTCCATACACCAATACACCTCCACCTTACACCAATACACCTCCATACACCCGCACCGCGATCGAACTCCATACACCAATACACCTCCATACACCCGCACCGCGATCTCACTCCACACACCAATACACCTCCACCTTACACCAATACACCTCCATACACCCGCACCGCGGTCTCACTCCATACACCTCCACCTTACACCAATACACCTCCATACACCCGCACCGCGATCTCACTCCACACACCAATACACCTCCACCTTACACCAATACATCTCCATACACCCGCACCGCGATCTCCCTCCATACACCAATACACCTCCACCTTACACCAATACACCTCCATACACCCGCACCGCGATCTCACTCCACACACCAATACACCTCCACCTTACACCAATACACCTCCATACACCCGCACCGCGATCTCACTCCACACACCAATACACCTCCACCTTACACCAATACACCTCCATACACCCGCACCGCGATCTCACTCCATACACCAATACACCTCCACCTTACACCAATACACCTCCATACACCCGCACCGCGATCTCACTCCACACACCAATACACCTCCACCTTACACCAATACACCTCCATACACCCGCACCGCGATCTCACTCCATACACCAATACACCTCCACCTTACACCAATACACCTCCATACACCCGCACCGCGGTCTCACTCCATACACCAATACACCTCCACCTTACACCAATACACCTCCATACACCCGCACCGCGATCTCACTCCATACACCAATACACCTCCATACACCCGCACCGCGATCTCACTCCACACACCAATACACCTCCACCTTACACCAATACACCTCCATACACCCGCACCGCGATCTCACTCCATACACCAATACACCTCCACCTTACACCAATACACCTCCATACACCCGCACCGCGATCTCACTCCACACACCAATACACCTCCACCTTACACCAATACACCTCCATACACCCGCACCGCGATCTCACTCCACACACCAATACACCTCCACCTTACACCAATACACCTCCATACACCCGCACCGCGATCTCACTCCACACACCAATACACCTCCACCTTACACCAATACACCTCCATACACCCGCACCGTGATCTCACTCCATACACCAATACACCTCCACCTTACACCGATACACCTCCATACACCCGCACCGCGATCTCACTCCACACACCAATACACCTCCACCTTACACCAATACACCTCCATACACCCGCACCGCGATCTCACTCCATACACCAATACACCTCCACCTTACACCAATACACCTCCATACACCCGCACCGCGATCTCACTCCATACACCAATACACCTCCACCTTACACCAATACACCTCCATACACCCGCACCGCGATCTCACTCCACACACCAATACACCTCCATACACCCGCACCGCGATCTCACTCCACACACCAATACACCTCCATACACCCGCACCGCGATCTCACTCCATACACCTCCACCTTACACCAATACACCTCCATACACCCGCACCGCGATCTCACTCCATACACCTCCACCTTACACCAATACACCTCCATACACCCGCACCGCGATCTCACTCCATACACCTCCACCTTACACCAATACACCTCCATACACCCGCACCGCGATCTCACTCCATACACCAATACACCTCCACCTTACACCAATACACCTCCATACACACGCACCGCGATCTCACTCCATACACCACTACACCTCCATACACCCGCACCGCGATCTCACTCCACACACCAATACACCTCCATAGACCCGCACCGCGATCTCACTCCACACACCAATACACCTCCATAGACCCGCACCGCGATCTCACTCCATACACCAATACACCTCCATAGACCCGCACCGCGATCTCACTCCACACACCAATACACCTCCATACACCTGCACCGCGATCTCACTCCACACACCAATACACCTCCACCTTACACCAATACACCTCCATACACCCACACCGCGATCTCACTCCATACACCTCCACCTTACACCAATACACCTCCATACACCCGCACCGCGATCTCACTCCATACACCTCCACCTTACACCAATACACCTCCATACACCCGCACCGCGATCTCACTCCATACACCAATACACCTCCACCTTACACCAATACACCTCCATACACACGCACCGCGATCTCACTCCATACACCACTACACCTCCATACACCCGCACCGCGATCTCACTCCACACACCAATACACCTCCATAGACCCGCACCGCGATCTCACTCCACACACCAATACACCTCCATAGACCCGCACCGCGATCTCACTCCATACACCAATACACCTCCATAGACCCGCACCGCGATCTCACTCCACACACCAATGCACCTCCACCTTACACCAATACACCTCCATACACCTGCACCGCGATCTCACTCCACACACCAATACACCTCCACCTTACACCAATACACCTCCACCTTACACCAATACACCTCCATACACCCGCACCGCGATCTCACTCCACACACCAATACACCTCCACCTTACACCAATACACCTCCATACACCCGCACCGCGATCTCACTCCACACACCAATAAACCTCCATACACCCGCACCGCGATCTCACTCCATACACCAATACACCTCCACCTTACACCAATACACCTCCATACACCCGCACCGCGATCTCACTCCACACACCAATACACCTCCACCTTACACCAATACACCTCCATACACCCGCACCGCGATCTCACTCCATACACCAATACACCTCCACCTTACACCAATACACCTCCATACACCCGCACCGCGATCTCACTCCATACACCAATACACCTCCACCTTACACCAATACACCTCCACCTTACACCAATACACCTCCATACACCCGCACCGCGATCTCACTCCATACACCAATACACCTCCACCTTACACCAATACACCTCCATACACCCGCACCGCGATCTCACTCCATACACCAATACACCTCCACCTTACACCAATACACCTCCATACACCCGCACCGCGATCTCACTCCATACACCAATACACCTCCACCTTACACCAATACACCTCCATACACCCGCACCGCGATCTCACTCCACACACCAATACACCTCCACCTTACACCAATACACCTCCATACACCCGCACCGCGATCTCACTACATACACCAATACACCTCCACCTTACACCAATACACCTCCATACACCCGCACCGCGATCTCACTCCATACACCAATACACCTCCACCTTACACCAATACACCTCCATACACCCGCACCGCGATCTCACTCCACACACCAATACACCTCCACCTTACACCGATACACCTCCATACACCCGCACCGCGATCTCACTCCATACACCAATACACCTCCACCTTACACCAATACACCTCCACCTTACACCAATACACCTCCATACACCCGCACCGCGATCTCACTCCACACACCAATACACCTCCACCTTACACCAATACACCTCCACCTTACACCGATACACCTCCATACACCCGCACCGCGATCTCACTCCATACACCAATACACCTCCACCTTACACCAATACACCTCCATACACCCGCACCGCGATCTCACTCCATACACCAATACACCTCCACCTTACACCAATACACCTCCATACACCCGCACCGCGATCTCACTCCACACACCAATACACCTCCACCTTACACCGATACACCTCCATACACCCGCACCGCGATCTCACTCCATACACCAATACACCTCCACCTTACACCAATACACCTCCACCTTACACCAATACACCTCCATACACCCGCACCGCGATCTCACTCCACACACCAATACACCTCCACCTTACACCGATACACCTCCATACACCCGCACCGCGATCTCACTCCATACACCAATACACCTCCACCTTACACCAATACACCTCCATACACCCGCACCGCGATCTCACTCCATACACCAATACACCTCCACCTTACACCAATACACCTCCATACACCCGCACCGCGATCTCACTCCATACACCAATACACCTCCACCTTACACCAATACACCTCCATACACCCGCACCGCGATCTCACTCCACACACCAATACACCTCCACCTTACACCGATACACCTCCATACACCCGCACCGCGATCTCACTCCATACACCAATACACCTCCACCTTACACCAATACACCTCCATACACCCGCACCGCGATCTCACTCCACACACCAATACACCTCCACCTTACACCAATACACCTCCATACACCCGCACCGCGATCTCACTCCACACACCAATACACCTCCCCCTTACACCAATACACCTCCATACACCCGCACCGCGATCTCACTCCATACACCAATACACCTCCACCTTACACCAATACACCTCCATACACCCGCACCGCCATCTCACTCCATACACCAATACACCTCCACCTTACACCAATACACCTCCATACACCCGCACCGCGATCTCACTCCATACACCACTACACCTCCATACACCCGCACCGCGATCTCACTCCACACACCAATACACCTCCACCTTACACCAATACACCTCCACCTTACACCAATACACCTCCATACACCCGCACCGCGATCTCACTCCACACACCAATACACCTCCACCTTACACCAATACACCTCCATACACCCGCACCGCGATCTCACTCCACACACCAATACACCTCCACCTTACACCAATACACCTCCATACACCCGCACCGCGATCTCACTCCACACACCAATACACCTCCACCTTACACCAATACACCTCCATACACCTGCACCGCGATCTCACTCCACACACCAATACACCTCCACCTTACACCAATACACCTCCACCTTACACCAATACACCTCCATACACCTGCACCGCGATCTCACTCCACACACCAATACACCTCCACCTTACACCAATACACCTCCACCTTACACCAATACACCTCCATACACCCGCACCGCGGTCTCACTGCATACACCAATACACCTCCACCTTACACCAATACACCTCCATACACCCGCACCGCGATCTCACTCCATACACCAATACACCTCCACCTTACACCAATACACCTCCATACACCCGCACCGCGATCTCACTCCATACACCAATACACCTCCACCTTACACCAATACACCTCCATACACCCGCACCGCGATCTCACTCCATACACCAATACACCTCCACCTTACACCAATACACCTCCATACACCCGCACCGCGATCTCACTCCATACACCACTACACCTCCATACACCCGCACCGCGATCTCACTCCACACACCAATACACCTCCACCTTACACCAATACACCTCCATACACCTGCACCGCGATCTCACTCCACACACCAATACACCTCCACCTTAAACCAATACACCTCCACCTTACACCAATACACCTCCATACACCCGCACCGCGATCTCACTCCACACACCAATACACCTCCACCTTACACCAATACACCTCCATACACCCGCACCGCGATCTCACTCCACACACCAATACACCTCCACCTTACACCAATACACCTCCATACACCCGCACCGCGATCTCACTCCACACACCAATACACCTCCACCTTACACCAATACACCTCCATACACCCGCACCGCGGTCTCACTCCATACACCAATACACCTCCACCTTACACCAATACACCTGCATACACCCGCACCGCGATCGAACTCCATACACCAATACACCTCCATACACCCGCACCGCGATCTCACTCCACACACCAATACACCTCCACCTTACACCAATACACCTCCATGCACCCGCACCGCGGTCTCACTCCATACACCTCCACCTTACACCAATACACCTCCATACACCCGCACCGCGATCTCACTCCACACACCAATACACCTCCACCTTACACCAATACACCTCCATACACCCGCACCGCGATCTCCCTCCATACACCAATACACCTCCACCTTACACCAATACACCTCCATACACCCGCACCGCGATCTCACTCCACACACCAATACACCTCCACCTTACACCAATACACCTCCATACACCCGCACCGCGATCTCACTCCATACACCAATACACCTCCACCTTACACCAATACACCTCCATACACCCGCACCGCGATCTCACTCCATACACCAATACACCTCCACCTTACACCAATACACCTCCATACACCCGCACCGCGATCTCACTCCATACACCACTACACCTCCATACACCCGCACCGCGATCTCACTCCACACACCAATACACCTCCACCTTACACCAATACACCTCCATACACCCGCACCGCGATCTCACTCCACACACCAATACACCTCCACCTTACACCAATACACCTCCATACACCCGCACCGCGATCTCACTCCACACACCAATACACCTCCACCTTACACCAATACACCTCCATACACCCGCACCGCGATCTCACTCCATACACCAATACACCTCCACCTTACACCAATACACCTCCATACACCCGCACCGCGGTCTCACTCCATACACCAATACACCTCCACCTTACACCAATACACCTCCATACACCCGCACCGCGATCGAACTCCATACACCAATACACCTCCATACACCCGCACCGCAATCTCACTCCACACACCAATACACCTCCACCTTACACCAATACACCTCCATACACCCGCACCGCGGTCTCACTCCATACACCTCCACCTTACACCAATACACCTCCATACACCCGCACCGCGATCTCACTCCACACACCAATACACCTCCACCTTACACCAATACACCTCCATACACCCGCACCGCGATCTCCCTCCATACACCAATACACCTCCACCTTACACCAATACACCTCCATACACCCGCACCGCGATCTCACTCCACACACCAATACACCTCCACCTTACACCAATACACCTCCATACACCCGCACCGCGATCTCACTCCACACACCAATACACCTCCACCTTACACCAATACACCTCCATACACCCGCACCGCGATCTCACTCCACACACCAATACACCTCCACCTTACACCAATACACCTCCATACACCTGCACCGCGATCTCACTCCACACACCAATACACCTCCACCTTACACCAATACACCTCCACCTTACACCAATACACCTCCATACACCTGCACCGCGATCTCACTCCACACACCAATACACCTCCACCTTACACCAATACACCTCCACCTTACACCAATACACCTCCATACACCCGCACCGCGGTCTCACTCCATACACCAATACACCTCCACCTTACACCAATACACCTCCATACACCCGCACCGCGGTCTCACTCCATACACCAATACACCTCCACCTTACACCAATACACCTCCATACACCCGCACCGCGATCTCACTCCATACACCAATACACCTCCACCTTACACCAATACACCTCCATACACCCGCACCGCGATCTCACTCCATACACCAATACACCTCCACCTTACACCAATACACCTCCATACACCCGCACCGCGATCTCACTCCATACACCAATACACCTCCACCTTACACCAATACACCTCCATACACCCGCACCGCGATCTCACTCCATACACCACTACACCTCCATACACCCGCACCGCGATCTCACTCCACACACCAATACACCTCCACCTTACACCAATACACCTCCATACACCTGCACCGCGATCTCACTCCACACACCAATACACCTCCACCTTACACCAATACACCTCCACCTTACACCAATACACCTCCATACACCCGCACCGCGATCTCACTCCACACACCAATACACCTCCACCTTACACCAATACACCTCCATACACCCGCACCGCGATCTCACTCCACACACCAATACACCTCCACCTTACACCAATACACCTCCATACACCCGCACCGCGATCTCACTCCATACACCAATACACCTCCACCTTACACCAATACACCTCCATACACCCGCACCGCGGTCTCACTCCATACACCAATACACCTCCACCTTACACCAATACACCTCCATACACCCGCACCGCGATCGAACTCCATACACCAATACACCTCCATACACCCGCACCGCGATCTCACTCCACACACCAATACACCTCCACCTTACACCAATACACCTCCATACACCCGCACCGCGGTCTCACTCCATACACCTCCACCTTACACCAATACACCTCCATACACCCGCACCGCGATCTCACTCCACACACCAATACACCTCCACCTTACACCAATACACCTCCATACACCCGCACCGCGATCTCCCTCCATACACCAATACACCTCCACCTTACACCAATACACCTCCATACACCCGCACCGCGATCTCACTCCACACACCAATACACCTCCACCTTACACCAATACACCTCCATACACCCGCACCGCGATCTCACTCAATACACCTCCACCTTACACCAATACACCTCCATACACCCGCACCGCGATCTCACTCCATACACCAATACACCTCCACCTTACACCAATACACCTCCATACACCCGCACCGCGATCTCACTCCATACACCACTACACCTCCATACACCCGCACCGCGATCTCACTCCACACACCAATACACCTCCACCTTACACCAATACACCTCCATACACCCGCACCGCGATCTCACTCCACACACCAATACACCTCCACCTTACACCAATACACCTCCATACACCCGCACCGCGATCTCACTCCACACACCAATACACCTCCACCTTACACCAATACACCTCCATACACCCGCACCGCGATCTCACTCCATACACCAATACACCTCCACCTTACACCAATACACCTCCATACACCCGCACCGCGGTCTCACTCCATACACCAATACACCTCCACCTTACACCAATACACCTCCATACACCCGCACCGCGATCGAACTCCATACACCAATACACCTCCATACACCCGCACCGCGATCTCACTCCACACACCAATACACCTCCACCTTACACCAATACACCTCCATACACCCGCACCGCGGTCTCACTCCATACACCTCCACCTTACACCAATACACCTCCATACACCCGCACCGCGATCTCACTCCACACACCAATACACCTCCACCTTACACCAATACACCTCCATACACCCGCACCGCGATCTCCCTCCATACACCAATACACCTCCACCTTACACCAATACACCTCCATACACCCGCACCGCGATCTCACTCCACACACCAATACACCTCCACCTTACACCAATACACCTCCATACACCCGCACCGCGATCTCACTCCACACACCAATACACCTCCACCTTACACCAATACACCTCCATACACCCGCACCGCGATCTCACTCCATACACCAATACACCTCCACCTTACACCAATACACTTCCATACACCCGCACCGCGATCTCACTCCACACACCAATACACCTCCACCTTACACCAATACACCTCCATACACCCGCACCGCGATCTCACTCCATACACCAATACACCTCCACCTTACACCAATACACCTCCATACACCCGCACCGCGGTCTCACTCCATACACCAATACACCTCCACCTTACACCAATACACCTCCATACACCCGCACCGCGATCTCACTCCATACACCAATACACCTCCATACACCCGCACCGCGATCTCACTCCACACACCAATACACCTCCACCTTACACCAATACACCTCCATACACCCGCACCGCGATCTCACTCCATACACCAATACACCTCCACCTTACACCAATACACCTCCATACACCCGCACCGCGATCTCACTCCACACACCAATACACCTCCACCTTACACCAATACACCTCCATACACCCGCACCGCGATCTCACTCCATACACCAATACACCTCCACCTTACACCAATACACCTCCATACACCCGCACCGCGATCTCACTCCACACACCAATACACCTCCACCTTACACCAATACACCTCCATACACCCGCACCGTGATCTCACTCCATACACCAATACACCTCCACCTTACACCGATACACCTCCATACACCCGCACCGCGATCTCACTCCACACACCAATACACCTCCACCTTACACCAATACACCTCCATACACCCGCACCGCGATCTCACTCCATACACCAATACACCTCCACCTTACACCAATACACCTCCATACACCCGCACCGCGATCTCACTCCATACACCAATACACCTCCACCTTACACCAATACACCTCCATACACCCGCACCGCGATCTCACTCCACACACCAATACACCTCCATACACCCGCACCGCGATCTCACTCCACACACCAATACACCTCCATACACCCGCACCGCGATCTCACTCCATACACCTCCACCTTACACCAATACACCTCCATACACCCGCACCGCGATCTCACTCCATACACCTCCACCTTACACCAATACACCTCCATACACCCACACCGCGATCTCACTCCATACACCTCCACCTTACACCAATACACCTCCATACACCCGCACCGCGATCTCACTCCATACACCTCCACCTTACACCAATACACCTCCATACACCCGCACCGCGATCTCACTCCATACACCAATACACCTCCACCTTACACCAATACACCTCCATACACACGCACCGCAATCTCACTCCATACACCACTACACCTCCATACACCCGCACCGCGATCTCACTCCACACACCAATACACCTCCATAGACCCGCACCGCGATCTCACTCCACACACCAATACACCTCCATAGACCCGCACCGCGATCTCACTCCATACACCAATACACCTCCATAGACCCGCACCGCGATCTCACTCCACACACCAATACACCTCCACCTTACACCAATACACCTCCATACACCTGCACCGCGATCTCACTCCACACACCAATACACCTCCACCTTACACCAATACACCTCCACCTTACACCAATACACCTCCATACACCCGCACCGCGATCTCACTCCACACACCAATACACCTCCACCTTACACCAATACACCTCCATACACCCGCACCGCGATCTCACTCCACACACCAATACACCTCCATACACCCGCACCGCGATCTCACTCCATACACCAATACACCTCCACCTTACACCAATACACCTCCATACACCCGCACCGCGGTCTCACTCCATACACCAATACACCTCCACCTTACACCAATACACCTCCATACACCCGCACCGCGATCGAACTCCATACACCAATACACCTCCATACACCCGCACCGCGATCTCACTCCACACACCAATACACCTCCACCTTACACCAATACACCTCCATACACCCGCACCGCGATCTCACTCCATACACCAATACACCTCCACCTTACACCAATACACCTCCATACACCCGCACCGCGGTCTCACTCCATACACCAATACACCTCCACCTTACACCAATACACCTCCATACACCCGCACCGCGATCGAACTCCATACACCAATACACCTCCATACACCCGCACCGCGATCTCACTCCACACACCAATACACCTCCACCTTACACCAATACACCTCCATACACCCGCACCGCGATCTCACTCCATACACCTTCACCTTACACCAATACACCTCCATACACCCGCACCGCGATCTCACTCCACACACCAATACACCTCCACCTTACACCAATACACCTCCATACACCCGCACCGCGATCTCCCTCCATACACCAATACACCTCCACCTTACACCAATACACCTCCATACACCCGCACCGCGATCTCACTCCACACACCAATACACCTCCACCTTACACCAATACACCTCCATACACCCGCACCGCGATCTCACTCCATACACCAATACACCTCCACCTTACACCAATACACCTCCATACACCCGCACCGCGGTCTCACTCCATACACCAATACACCTCCACCTTACACCAATACACCTCCATACACCCGCACCGCGATCGAACTCCATACACCAATACACCTCCACCTTACACCAATACACCTCCATACACCCGCACCGCGATCTCACTCCATACACCTCAACCTTACACCAATACACCTCCATACACCCGCACCGCGATCTCACTCCACACACCAATACACCTCCATACACCCGCACCGCGATCTCACTCCACACACCAATACACCTCCATACACCCGCACCGCGATCTCACTCCATACACCTCCACCTTACACCAATACACCTCCATACACCCGCACCGCGATCTCACTCCATACACCTCCACCTTACACCAATACACCTCCATACACCCGCACCACGATCTCACTCCATACACCTCCACCTTACACCAATACACCTCCATACACCCGCACCGCGATCTCACTCCATACACCAATACACCTCCACCTTACACCAATACACCTCCATACACCCGCACCGCGATCTCACTCCATACACCAATACACCTCCACCTTACACCAATACACCTCCATACACCCGCACCGCGATCTCACTCCATACACCAATACACCTCCACCTTACACCAATACACCTCCATACACCCGCACCGCGATCTCACTCCATACACCACTACACCTCCATACACCCGCACCGCGATCTCACTCCACACACCAATACACCTCCACCTTACACCAATACACCTCCATACACCTGCACCGCGATCTCACTCCACACACCAATACACCTCCACCTTACACCAATACACCTCCACCTTACACCAATACACCTCCATACACCCGCACCGCGATCTCACTCCACACACCAATACACCTCCACCTTACACCAATACACCTCCATACACCCGCACCGCGATCTCACTCCACACACCAATACACCTCCACCTTACACCAATACACCTCCATACACCCGCACCGCGATCTCACTCCATACACCAATACACCTCCACCTTACACCAATACACCTCCATACACCCGCACCGCGGTCTCACTCCATACACCAATACACCTCCACCTTACACCAATACACCTCCATACACCCGCACCGCGATCGAACTCCATACACCAATACACCTCCATACACCCGCACCGCGATCTCACTCCACACACCAATACACCTCCACCTTACACCAATACACCTCCATACACCCGCACTGCGGTCTCACTCCATACACCTCCACCTTACACCAATACACCTCCATACACCCGCACCGCGATCTCACTCCACACACCAATACACCTCCACCTTACACCAATACACCTCCATACACCCGCACCGCGGTCTCACTCCATACACCAATACACCTCCACCTTACACCAATACACCTCCATACACCCGCACCGCGATCGAACTCCATACACCAATACACCTCCATACACCCGCACCGCGATCTCACTCCACACACCAATACACCTCCACCTTACACCAATACACCTCCATACACCCGCACCGCGATCTCACTCCATACACCAATACACCTCCACCTTACACCAATACACCTCCATACACCCGCACCGCGATCTCACTCCACACACCAATACACCTCCACCTTACACCAATACACCTCCATACACCCGCACCGCGATCTCACTCCATACACCAATACACCTCCACCTTACACCAATACACCTCCATACACCCGCACCACGGTCTCACTCCATACACCAATACACCTCCACCTTACACCAATACACCTCCATACACCCGCACCGCGATCTCACTCCATACACCAATACACCTCCATACACCCGCACCGCGATCTCACTCCACACACCAATACACCTCCACCTTACACCAATACACCTCCATACACCCGCACCGCGATCTCACTCCATACACCAATACACCTCCACCTTACACCAATACACCTCCATACACCCGCACCGCGATCTCACTCCACACACCAATACACCTCCACCTTACACCAATACACCTCCATACACCCGCACCGCGATCACACTCCATACACCAATACACCTCCACCTTACACCAATACACCTCCATACACCCGCACCGCGATCTCACTCCACACACCAATACACCTCCACCTTACACCAATACACCTCCATACACCCGCACCGCAATCTCACTCCATACACCAATACACCTCCACCTTACACCAATACACCTCCATACACCCGCACCGCGATCTCACTCCACACACCAATACACCTCCATACACCCGCACCGCGATCTCACTCCACACACCAATACACCTCCATACACCCGCACCGCGATCTCACTCCATACACCTCCACCTTACACCAATACACCTCCATACACCCGCACCGCGATCTCACTCCATACACCTCCACCTTACACCAATACACCTCCATACACCCGCACCGCGATCTCACTCCATACACCTCCACCTTACACCAATACACCTCCATACACCCGCACCGCGATCTCACTCCATACACCTCCACCTTACACCAATACACCTCCATACACCCGCACCGCGATCTCACTCCATACACCAATACACCTCCACCTTACACCAATACACCTCCGTACACCCGCACCGCGATCTCACTCCATACACCAATACACCTCCATACACCCGCACCGCGATCTCACTCCACACACCAATACACCTCCACCTTACACCAATACACCTCCATACACCTGCACCGCGATCTCACTCCACACACCAATACACCTCCACCTTACACCAATACACCTCCACCTTACACCAATACACCTCCATACACCCGCACCGCGATCTCACTCCACACACCAATACACCTCCACCTTACACCAATACACCTCCATACACCCGCACCGCGATCTCACTCCACACACCAATACTCCTCCACCTTACACCAATACACCTCCATACACCTGCACCGCGATCTCACTCCACACACCAATACACCTCCACCTTACACCAATACACCTCCACCTTACACCAATACACCTCCATACACCTGCACCGCGATCTCACTCCACACACCAATACACCTCCACCTTACACTAATACACCTCCACCTTACACCAATACACCTCCATACACCCGCACCGCGGTCTCACTCCATACACCTCCACCTTACACCAATACACCTCCATACACCCGCACCGCGATCTCACTCCACACACCAATACACCTCCACCTTACACCAATACACCTCCATACACCCGCACCGCGATCACACTCCATACACCAATACACCTCCACCTTACACCAATACACCTCCATACACCCGCACCGCGATCTCACTCCACACACCAATACACCTCCACCTTACACCAATACACCTCCATACACCCGCACCGCAATCTCACTCCATACACCAATACACCTCCACCTTACACCAATACACCTCCATACACCCGCACCGCGATCTCACTCCACACACCAATACACCTCCATACACCCGCACCGCGATCTCACTCCACACACCAATACACCTCCATACACCCGCACCGCGATCTCACTCCATACACCTCCACCTTACACCAATACACCTCCATACACCCGCACCGCGATCTCACTCCATACACCTCCACCTTACACCAATACACCTCCATACACCCGCACCGCGATCTCACTCCATACACCTCCACCTTACACCAATACACCTCCATACACCCGCACCGCGATCTCACTCCATACACCTCCACCTTACACCAATACACCTCCATACACCCGCACCGCGATCTCACTCCATACACCAATACACCTCCACCTTACACCAATACACCTCCGTACACCCGCACCGCGATCTCACTCCATACACCAATACACCTCCATACACCCGCACCGCGATCTCACTCCACACACCAATACACCTCCACCTTACACCAATACACCTCCATACACCTGCACCGCGATCTCACTCCACACACCAATACACCTCCACCTTACACCAATACACCTCCACCTTACACCAATACACCTCCATACACCCGCACCGCGATCTCACTCCACACACCAATACACCTCCACCTTACACCAATACACCTCCATACACCCGCACCGCGATCTCACTCCACACACCAATACTCCTCCACCTTACACCAATACACCTCCATACACCTGCACCGCGATCTCACTCCACACACCAATACACCTCCACCTTACACCAATACACCTCCACCTTACACCAATACACCTCCATACACCTGCACCGCGATCTCACTCCACACACCAATACACCTCCACCTTACACTAATACACCTCCACCTTACACCAATACACCTCCATACACCCGCACCGCGGTCTCACTCCATACACCTCCACCTTACACCAATACACCTCCATACACCCGCACCGCGATCTCACTCCATACACCAATACACCTCCACCTTACACCAATACACCTCCATACACCCGCACCGCGATCTCACTCCATACACCAATACACCTCCACCTTACACCAATACACCTCCATACACCCGCACCGCGATCTCACTCCATACACCAATACACCTCCACCTTACACCAATACACCTCCATACACCCGCACCGCGATCTCACTCCATACACCACTACACCTCCATACACCCGCACCGCGATCTCACTCCACACACCAATACACCTCCACCTTACACCAATACACCTCCATACACCTGCACCGCGATCTCACTCCACACACCAATACACCTCCACCTTACACCAATACACCTCCACCTTACACCAATACACCTCCATACACCCGCACCGCGATCTCACTCCACACACCAATACACCTCCACCTTACACCAATACACCTCCATACACCCGCACCGCGATCTCACTCCATACACCAATACACCTCCACCTTACACCAATACACCTCCATACACCCGCACCGCAATCTCACTCCATACACCAATACACCTCCACCTTACACCGATACACCTCCATACACCCGCACCGCGATCTCACTCCATACACCAATACACCTCCACCTTACACCAATACACCTCCACCTTACACCAATACACCTCCATACACCCGCACCGCGATCTCACTCCATACACCACTACACCTCCACCTTACACAAATACACCTCCATACACCCGCACCGCGGTCTCACTCCCAGCGCTGCACACTCCATACACCTCCACCTTACACCAATACACCTCCACCTTACACCTCCACCTTACAGCAATACACCTCCACCTTACACCAAAGCACCTCCACCTTACACCTCCACCTTACACCAATACACCTCCACCATACACCTCCACTTTACACCTCCACCTTACACCAATACACCTCCACCTTACACCAATACACCTCCACCTTACACCAATATCCCTCCACCATACACCTCCACCTTACACCAATATCCCTCCACCATACACCTCCACCTTACACCTCAACCTTACACCAATACACCTCCACCTTACACCAATACACCTCCACCTTACACCAATACACCTCCGCCTTACACCAATACACCTCCACCTTACACCAATACACCTTCACCTTACACCTCCACCTTACACCAATACACCTCCACCTTACACAAATACACCTCCATACACCCGCAACGTGGTCTCACTCCAAGCGCTGCACACTACATACACCAGCGCTGCACACTCCATACACTCCATACACCCGCACCAGCGCTGCACACTCCATACACCTGCACCGCGCTGCACACTCCACATACCCGCACCGTGGTCTCACTCCCAGCGCTGCACACTCCATACACCTCCACCTTACACCAATACACCTCCACCTTACACCTCCACCTTACAGCAATACACCTCCACCTTACACCTCCACCATACACAAATACACCTCCACCTTACACCTCCACCTTACACCAATACACCTCCACCTTACATCTCCACCATACACAAATATACCTCCACCTTACACCTCCACCTTACACAAATACACCTCCACCTTACACCTCCACCTTACACAAATACACCTCCACCTTACACCTCCAACTTACACCAATACACCTCCACCTTACACCAATACACCTCCACCATACACCTCCACCATACACAAATACACCTCCACCTTACACCAATACACCTCCACCTTACACCTCCACCTTACACCAATACACCTCCACCTTACACCAATGCACCTCCACCTTACACCTCCCACCTTACACCAATACACCTCCACCATACACATCCACCTTACACCAATACACCTCCACCTTACACCAATACACCTCCACCTTACACCTCCACCTTACACCTCCACCTTACAGCAATACACCTCCACCTTACACCAATACACCTTCACCTTACACCTCCACCTTACACAAATACACCTCCACCTTACACCAATACACCTCCACCTTACACCAATACACCTCCACCTTACACCAATACACCTCCACCTTACACCAATACACCTCCACCTTACACCAATACACCTCCACCTTACACCAATGCACTTCCACCTTGCACCTCCACCTTACACCAATACACCTCCACCTTACACCAATACACCTCCACCTTACACCAATAAACCTCCACCTTACACCTCCACCTTACACCTCCAACTTACACCAATACACCTCCACCTTACACCAATACACCTCCACCATACACCTCCACTTTACACCAATACACCTCCACCTTACACCAATACACCTCCATACACAGACACCACAGTCTCACTCCGAGCGCTGCTCACCTCTACCCCCCCCCCCCCCCCACTTCTCTACCAGAACATTATAAATCCCCTTTATTCTTCAATTATTCATTTTCATTATTCCAATTCTTTACTTTGAATTATTTCCAAGATTCCCAAATTTCTCTATTTATTTATTTATTTGCAATTTATTTATTTCCAAGATTCCCAAATTTCTCTATTTATTTATTTATTTGGAGGGGGAGGGGCCTATTTTCGGAGAGGAGACCCAGAGAGGGGAGATGAGACCCAGAGAGGAGAGCTAAGATTCAGAGAGGGGAGGGGAGAGGAGAGGGGAGACCCAGAGAGGGGAGATAAGGGAGGAGACCCAGAGAGGATAACTAAGATCCAGAGAGGGGAGAGGAGACCCAGAGAGGGGAGAGGAGATCCAGGGAGAAGAGAGGAGACCAGAGAGGAGAGAGGAGACCCAGAGAGGAGAGCTAAGATCCAGAGAGGGGAGAGGAGACCCAGAGAGGGGAGATAAGAAAGGAGAGATAAGATCCAGAGAGGAGAGAGGAGACCCAGAGAGGGGAGAGGAGAGAGGAGACCCAGAGAGGGGAGAGGAGAGATAAGATCCAGAGACGAGAGAGGAGACCCAGAGAGAAGAGAGGAGACCCAGAGAGGGGAGAGGAGAGAGAAGACCCAAAGAGGAGAGAGGAGACCCAGAGAGGAGAGCTAAGATCCAGAGAGGGGAGAGGAGACCCAGAGAGGGGAGATAAGAAAGGAGAGATAAGATCCAGAGAGGAGAGAGGAGACCCAGAGAGGGGAGAGGAGAGAGGAGACCCAGAGAGGGGAGAGGAGAGATAAGATCCAGAGATGAGAGAGGAGACCAGAGAGGAGAGAGGAGACCCAGAGAGGAGAGCTAAGATCCAGAGAGGGGAGAGGAGACCCAGAGAGGGGAGATAAGAAAGGAGAGATAAGATCCAGAGAGGAGTGAGGAGACCCAGAGAGACGAGACCCAGAGAGAAGAGAGGAGACCAGAGAGGAGAGAGAAGAAAGGAGACCAGAGAGGAGAGCAGAGAGAGGAGAGGAGAGAGGAGACCCAGAGAGGGGAGAGGAGAGAGAAGACCCAACGAGGAGAGATAAGATCCAGAGAGGAGAGAGGAGACCCAGAGAGGAGAGAGAAGATCCAGAGAGAAGAGAGGAGACCAGAGAGGAGAGAGAAGAGAGGAGACCAGAGAGGGGAGAGGAGACCCAGAAAGAGGAGAGGAAAGAGAAGACCCAGAGAGGAGAGAGAAGATCCAGAGAGGAGAGAGAAGATCCAGAGAGAAGAGAGGAGAGAAGAGAGGAGACGAGAGAGGAGACCCAGAGAGGGGAGAGGAGAGAGGAGACACAGAGAAGGGAGAGGAGAGGAGAGTGGAGATCCAGAGAGGGGAGAGGGTACCTAGAGAGGAGAGAGGAGATCCAGGGAGGGTAGAGGAGATCCAGGGAGGGGAGAGGAGACCCAGAGAGGGGAAAGGAGACCCAGAGAGGGGAGAGGAGAGAGGAGACACAGAGAGGAGACCCAGAGAGGAGAGAGGAGATCCAGAGAGGGGAGAGGAGATCCAGAAAGGAGAGTAACTCCAGAGAGGGAAAAGAATATCCAAAGAGGGGAGAGGAGATCCAGAGAGGAGAAAGTCTCTCCAGGACTAACGATGACCTCCAGAGTTGGGAATAACTGACATCCTTCTGTGTAGAGTGGGTTACAAGGCATGGTGGGTGCAATGTAGGTAGATTAATGGGCGCCAGACACTTCTTGAATGCAAACAGAGTTAAGCCTCGTACACACGATTGGATTTTCCGATTGTGTGTACACAAGTCCGTCGGACAAAAGTCCAACGTACAAACACGTATGCTCTGAAGCAGAAGCGGTCGGTCTTGTAAACTAGCCTTTGTAATAGAGAATTAACAAATTATGAAATTTCCAAATGCAGCGCACAATTCTCTTCTTCTTTAATGGGATAATAATGAAGCTGCTTTGCTGGTGATACTGATGGAGTTATTGCAAATTATTTTTCAAAGGCTTTTTTTTCTAGTGATATCAAGAATAATATTATTATGCTTTTTTGGACAAGTTACCACAACACCATTATCCCGCAGTTTTTAAGATCAAAGCTACAACTATGTTGTTGTCCCTTGTCAATTTTACATTGTATTTTTTTAGGCCCCTTTCACACATGCGGATGATATGTCCGTATTTCATCCACCCGTTTGCGGATGAAATACGGGCATACATTCATCCCTATGGGATAGCGGGTGTCTGCGGATGAGCATCCGCAGACACCCGATTTCGTCCGCCTCCGCAACAGTCCGATTCTGCAGACGGAGGAAAATCCTATTTTTCTATCCGTCTGCAGAGCGAATCGGACGAACACGGACACACGGTCCGTGCTCATCCGATCCCCATAGAGGAGAGTGGAGAGCTGACAGGGCGGTCCTCGCACAGTGTGCGGAGACCGCCCTGTCCTCAGCCAGCTCAGCGGGGACAACGGAGCGATCCCCGCTGAGCGAGCGGATCTTCACGGGGCGGATCATTACTGATCCGCCCCGTGTGAAAGAGGCCTTAAATATAACTGCCTACTCCCTAATTGCCATTTGAAGTAAAACACAAAGCCAAGTATTATTCTACAATTATTTTATTGTGCATTAAAAAAAGAAAATAAACAAAATTAGACATTCTATGTGCCAATAGAACTTAACCAAAAAGTGCATTCTATGCATCCAAAAATATAGAAAATATACCAAATCAAATCATTATCCAACCAAAAAATATAATAAAAGCCTCATACATGTGTCCTGCTTCTTAATATAGAGGGTCAACAATTCCAAGAGTTGGTGAAAGCAGGGGTCCGTCATCCGGAGATATTTCCGAAAATCATCCGGATTATTCTCCTGGAGCTCCCGCAGCAAAGGCATATGACATAATTGGTCTCCTCCGATTCTGCAACATGTCTGGTTGATGAACGGCCGTTTAGAAACAAACTGAAAAATACGAAATGAAAAGCATGAAAAGAAAGAATCAACATTCACCATACTTCTACTAACACGAAATTAGCAGAAGGATCCCAGAGGGTGGTGCTAAAGAGCTGAAAAAAACACATAGTACTTCACTACATTCGTGTTTGTTGGTCGACAATTCCTTGCCGTTTGTATGCAAGACAAAATCCAGGCACACGCCTTCGGATAAAAGTCAGAGGTTTTGTCTGCGGAAAATCCGATCGTGTGCACGAGGCTTTAGTGTCTCTTAACCAATTCCGGACCAGGCGCCGCAGTCTTAGTGTGGCAGGTTGGCTCGGATGGGCAAATCGACGTTACTTTACGTAGATTTTCTGTTTGGCTACTAGGGGCGTGCCGGAAGTGTGTTTCCGGAGTCAATGTGAGTGCCTGGCGGGCACGATGACCGCCGGGCACCCACGATCGCTTGTGACAGAGCAAGAACCGGGATCTGTGTGTGTATACACACAAATCCTGGTTCTCTCAGGGGAGAGAAGACAGATCATGGGTTCATACTAAGTATGAACACCGATCTCTCTCCTCCCTTAGTCAGTCCCCTCCCCCTACAGTTAGAACATAGTGAGGGAACAGAGTTAACCCCTTTATCGCCCCCTGGTGTTAACCTCTTCCCTGCCAGTAACATTTATGCAGTAATCAGTGCATTTTTATAGCACTGATCGCTGTATAATTGTCAATGGTCCCAAAAAAGTGTCCAGTTTGTCCTCCGCAATATCGCAGTCCCGATAAAAATCGCAGATCGCCGCCATTACCAGTAAAAAAAAAAAATGCCATAAATCTATCCCCTATTTTGTAGATGCAATAACTTTTGCGCAAACCAATCAAACGCTTATTGTGATTTTTTTTGCCAAATATATGTAGAAAAATATGTATTGGCCTAAACTGAGAAAAAAAATATGTTTTTAAAAAAAAATTGGGATATTTATTATAGAAAAAAAGTAAAGGATATTGTGTTTTTTTTTTTTTTAAATTGTCGATCTTCTTTTGTTTATAGCGCAAAAAATAAAAACGCAGAGATGATCAAATACCACCACAAAGAAAGCTCTATTTGTGGGGAAAAAAGGATGTCACTTTTGTTTGGGTACAACGTCGCACGACCGCGCAATTGTCAGTTAAAGCGCCCAGGGTCATTGAGCAGCCAAATCTTCCGGGACTGAAGTCGTGAACTGTGGGAAAGAGGGTTAGGGCCAGGACACCCTTTAATAGTTGCAATGTTAATTTAGTAGACTCTGAGACTTCTATAGGCAGAAGGCCACGCAGGGGATGGCATCCAGCAAGACACCACCTCTGCATGTGTAGGACCGCTGTCTCCGATGGCAACAATCTTGTAAAGCCCCATACACATTATCAGATTTTATGCTGATTGTTTCCTTCAGATTTACCAAAACCATGTAGTGCGAGGGCCTGCTTGATTGCTTACAAATTGAAACTCCTAAGGTTTGACCTCATATTATATGGTTTTGGTAAATTTGAAGGAAAAACCGATAGCGTGTTTGGGGCTTAACTCCCAATCTCTCTCACTAGACTTGCCGATCCACTGCCAATGGATCCCCTGAGCTCCTCCAATCTTCTCATTCAGTATCTCCCTCAAGCGTCACCCCCACGTCCCTGCTGGGTCCCTAGCTTGGAACTCACAGATAATCCCCAAGCGTCACCCCCACGTCCCTGCTGGGACCCTAGCTTGGCACTCACAGATAATCCTCAAGCGTCACCCCCACATCCCTGCTGGGTCCCTAGCTTGGCACTCACAGATAATCCTCAAGCGTCACCCCCACATCCCTGCTGGGTCCCTAGCTTGGCACTCACAGATAATCCCCAAGCGTCACCCCCACATCCCTGCTGGGTCCCTAGCTTGGCACTCACAGATAATCCTCAAGCATGACCCCCACATCCCTGCTGGGACCCTAGCTTGGCACTCACAGATAATCCTCAAGCGTCACCCCCACATCCCTGCTGGGTCCCTAGCTTGGCACTCACAGATAATCCCCAAGCGTCACCCCCATGTCCCTGCTGGGACCCTAGTTTGGCACTCACAGATAATCCTCAAGCGTCACCCCCACATCCCTGCTGGGTCCCTAGCTTGGCACTCACAGATAATCCCCAATCGTCACCCCCACGTCCCTGCTGGGACCCTAGCTTGGCACTCACAGATAATCCTCAAGCATGACCCCCACATCCCTGCTGGGACCCTAGCTTGGCACTCACAGATAATCCTCAAGCGTCACCCCCACGTCCCTGCTGGGTCCCTAGCTTGGCACTCACAGATAATCCTCAAGCGTCACCCCCACATCCCTGCTGGGACCCTAGCTTGGCACTCACAGATAATCCTCAAGCGTCACCCCCATGTCCCTGCTGGGACCCTAGTTTGGCACTCACAGATAATCCTCAAGCGTGACCCCCACATCCCTGCTGGGACCCTAGCTTGGCACTCACAGATACTCCTCAAGCTTCACCCCACTGTCCTGCCCGGTCCCTGGCTTGGCACACAATACTGCTCTCCAAGCGTCACCTCCGCTGGCTGGATCCCTGGCTTGATACCTGCTGAAGTTTCCCAATTCTTCACCATCCCCGGTTGGTGAGAAGACTTCTCTGGTACTTGCTTCAGAAACTCACAATGGTCTCAAGCTGGTAGCAAGCTGGATGGTCCCTTAGTGGCGACAGCTTCCCCTCTACCTCCGACCACCACAGGTTCCTCGGCTGGCAGAACTGTCACTTCTGGTTGGACTGCAAGCCGCAATCCCAACCCTACGCTACGTTCCTGCTTCTGGATAGGGCATCAGATAGCCTAGCAGCCAGATGTCCCCGGGATAGGTCTTAGGTTTCTGGCCTAACAGCCGGGGCAATACAACACACATCCACCCAGACAGCCGTCCAGGTGGCACAGAACCCCAATCACCTGACCTCACCCAAATAAATAGGTTCTCCCAGCAGGCCAAGGGACCCATAAAAATCCCTGCCCATTGGCTGAGACACCCCATTCATTCCTAATCTGTCCTTGCAATGCCCTTGTCCTATCCAATGCCACCAGATACCCAGCCATCTAACGGCAGAAGAGAGAAGGGCAGCAATTCCAGAAATAGGGTGGAATCAATTGATCTATCAATTGGCCAAGGCAACTACACTTGGTAGGTAAATTTAGTAGAAACCCTGCCTAAACATCAGGGTGCTCCAAGATCAAGATAGGGGAGAAGAGCTCCAGAGAGCAGAGAGGAGATCCAGAGAAGGGAGAGGTGCTCCAGCAAGGGGAGAGGAGCCTCAAAGAGGGGAGATGCACTCTATAGAGTAGAAATGAGGTCCAGAGAGGGAAAAGGACATCCAAAGAGGGGAGAGGAGCTCTAGAGAAAAGGGAGGAGCTCCAGAGAGAAAGCTCCAAAGAGGGGAGAGGAGATCCAGAGAGGGGAGAGGGAATCCAATGAGGCAAGAGGAGCTTCAGAGGGGAGGGGAGACCAATAGAGAGCAGAGGAGACCCAGCGAGGAGAGGGGAGCTGTAGAAAGGGAATAGAAGATCAAGAGAGAGGAGATGAGATCAAAATTAAGAAGAGAAGATGCAGAGAGGGGAAAGGAGATCTAGAAAAGAAAGCAGAGTTTCAAAGAGGAGCTTTATAGAGCAAAGAGGAGCTTCAGAGAAGGGAGAGTAGCTCCAGAGAAGGGAGAGGCACCCCAGAGAGCAGCGAGGAGCACTGGAAAGTGAAAATAAGCTCAAGGGAGGGGAGAGGAGCTTCAGGGAGGAAAGAAGAGATCCAGAAAGGGGAGAGGAGATCCAGAGAGAGAATAGAAGCACTAGAGAGCAGAGGGAGAGGGGACTCAGGGAGGGGAGAGGAGCTCCGGAGGGCAGAGAGGAGATCCAGAGAGAGTAGATAAGCTTTAGGGAGCAGAAAGGAGCTTGAGAGAGCAGAAATTATATCCAGGGAGGGGGAGGCACTCCAGATAAGAAAGAGGAGCACCAAATGGAAGAAAGGAGATCTAGAGAGGGGAGAGGAGCACCAAAGAGAAGAAAGGAGATCTAGAGCAGGGATAAGAAATCTAGAGAGGAAAGATGAGCTCCAGATGGGGAAGGGGGCTCCAGAGAGGAGCTCTAGAGAGCAGAGAGGAGCTCTACAGAACAGAGAAATTAGCTTCAAAGAAAGGAAGGGAGATGCAGAATGTGGAGAGGAGCTACAAAGAGGGTAGAGGAGTTCCACAGAGGAGAGAGGAGCTCCAGAGGGGGGAGAAGAGATATAAAGAGCAAAGATAAGATTTAGAGAGGAGATCCAGAGAGGGTAGAGGAGCATTAGAGAGCAGGGAGGTGCACAAGAGAAGGCAGGCTAATCCAGAGTGAGAAGAGGATATTCAGAAAGGGGAGAGGATATTTAGAGAGGGGAGGGGAGATCTAGAGAGGGGAGAGTAGCTGTAGAGAGCAAAGAGGAGATTCAGAGGGGGTAGAGGAGATCCAGAGAGAGAAGTGGAGATCCAGAGAGGGGAGAGGAGAACCAGAGATGGGAGAGGAACTCCAGAGATTATAGATGGAATCCAGAGAGGGGAGAGGAGTTCTACAGGGCAGAAAGGATCTCCCAAAGCCCTCAGGAGCAATAGAAAGGCCATGACACCCCTAAAGACAGGGGCCCTGGGGCCCCATAGGCATATCAGAGGAGGCGGGGACCTACTGTGAAGGGCGCAATGGTAAAAATTGAGCTCCACGGTCAAAGCTTTGCAAATCCTGACCCTAAAAATGTACACCGTTCTCCCCCAATAATCACTGATCACTTATCTCTGCAGATCACTTCTTAGGCCACATCCACACATGAAGTGTTCCCTGATCCATCGCTCCCAACTGTCCCTGATTGGGGGCAATGTCCCTCTGTCCCTCATCGCTCCTCAGGTCAGGCCGCTCTTTGCTGCATTTGTAAATTACAAAAGCCAGTATAAAGGAATAATAATGGTAACAAAAAGCACTTACAGGTTTAACCAATCATTTTTTTTTCTTTCGGTACAATTTTCCTTTAAGGGGGGCGTGGCAAGGGGTGTAGCCTATCCCCACATACTAATAGGTGTCCCTCATTCCCGTCTCAGAAAGTTGGGAGGTATGGCTGTGGGCCAATCACAGCATTACAATAGTAAGTAAGCAGTGATGAATGCAAGCCACTGACACGTGATCACTATGATTGGTCACATCGATCACATGATACCCCAGGCCGCTTATTGTGGCTGTGTACCGAGCGCTGTGATGGGTGATGCGCGGTCACAGGATTATTTTTTCATAAATCCTTCAGTCAATAATCCATATAAAAAGATTATAGCAATGTGATAG
Organism: Lithobates pipiens; assembly: GCF_037356315.1. NCBI lineage: Eukaryota > Metazoa > Chordata > Amphibia > Anura > Ranidae > Lithobates > Lithobates pipiens. The sequence continues at coordinate 591,386,919 of NW_027507903.1, forward strand.
GTTGTGTAACCATAAAAGGTTGTAAATAAATAAGTTGTGTAACCATAAAATGTCCATCCACAAGGGGATTAGAAGAAAAATCCAGCAGGAGCTACAGAGTATAAAAGAGAAGAGAGGCGCTTCTAAATGTAGGTTACATTTAATGAAGGTACAACATTCAGCAACCCACATGGTTGATGATTAAAAGAGTCACATCTAAGTATGCAGGTGTTTCGTCAGAATTTGTAACAGAGGCGACGTTCCATCGCTGCCATCTTGCTACACCCCACACTCGTCCACAGGAAGGATACAGTGAGAAGGCGTCAAGCGGACATCTTGGTACACCCACCGGTGCATTTCACACTTATTTTGAACAGTAAACGGAGCTTATATCATGAAATACAGTATTTAAAAATCCATCTGACTGTTTAGATGTTGGATTTTAAAAGCAGCAGCGAGCCTGCTGATCTCACAAGTTTTCTAATATGACAGAACACCACTGCTTTGAAAAATCAACATTAAAACATTCTTACGGATTTAAAAATACAGAATTTCACTACATAAGCTGAGTTTACTATTAAAAATAAGTGTGAAATGCAAGACTCCGGTGGGCGTAACAAGATGTCCACTTGCCACCTTCTCATTGTATCCTTACTGTGGACGAGTGCTGGGTGTAGCAAGATGGCAGCGACAGAATGTCACTTCCGTTACAAAATCTGACAGGTCACCTAATCTGACGGAAAACACTGGCATCCGGGTTAAAGCTGTCTGCAATTGTGACCGGGAAGACTACCCTGCAGTAGAGTGATCTGAAAGCATGGTTGAAGCGCTTGTGGAGCGCAGCGTGGAAGGGGTGACAGAGGACGGCCTATGTGGATGCCTGTTTTAATCATCAACCATGTGAGTTGCTAAATGTTGTACCTTCATTAAATGTAACCATATTGCTACACTTAGAGGCGGCTCTCTTCTCTTTTATACTCAGTTGTGACATGACGCTACTTGTATATCAAGACATCGCTTGTATATCAGGTCAAATTTCATTTAAAAGTTTTGCTTGTCTTGCAGAACGCTCTCAAACCAAGTTACTCTCAATCCAAGGTTTTATTGTATATGTAAAGTGCTGCATAAATTGACAGCGCTATATAAGTACCTAAATAATACTACACGTGATGACCAAAAAGCAAAAATATAGGACTTTAAAGGTTGCCAACTGTCCCAAAATAGGAAAGGAGAGTAATAATGAAAGCGTCCTGGGTGGACGTCTCCTATGTGTCCTGTGGGGGAAAAAGGAGGCTACAGCTAGGATCGGCATGGACAAGATTATACGCTAAATATATGAGAAGGCAACTGCTTACCTACTTGGGAGTGCTTATTCTTACCCCAACTGTGAGCTTGGAATTTACTTCTGATTTCATTTGTTAAAAAGTCTATGCTCTGCCTAGGGGCAACTTCCCCTCTATAGCTGCATTACCCCCAATATTTCTCCTTGAGATGGCTATACGCAGCTTTCTTCAGTCTACAACGCTGTGGACCAGTTACTCCATGTTTCTTACTTTGGCCAAGCACCAGTAGGATCCCCTGAGGAAGCCGTTTGGCGAAACGCTAGTGATCCATATTGGTGATGGTACATTGACTCTCTCGATTGGCCATATACATTGAAGATTATCTCAGCTCCATTGTCTTCAATAACCAAGTTGTTTAATATTGATGGGCCATCGTAACAGGTTTCTCTGTACAGCCATATATATATTTTTTTTTTTTATCAAAACGGATTTTATTGACACACAAATACACACACAGGTCATCACATAAGCAGCGCAGTATACATAGTCAAACAGCATACACATAAAGACACCTTGTACATAGCAAAGTCATACTCCGCAAGCGGTATTAAGTATCACCCTATTCGAACATGACACCACAGGTACAGGTCAAGATTGTCCAGTCGGGCCGCAGCCCTATTACCTGCTCCCCCCCCCCCTACAACAACACATACCCCCGTATGGCCTTCCTTATACTCCCTAACTAAGCAACCGTCCCATAACCAGCTCCAGGGGTGACAACCCGGGGGTATCAAGCCAGGGTCCCCACAGTCGCTCAAAGCGTCCCGCTCGGCCTCTGTGTTGGTAAATATACTTTTCCATACTTAACACGTTCCCCATCTGAGTTATCCATTCCTTAAACCTCGGGGGGTCACTCGCTCTCCAGTGTTGAAGGATAAGTTTGCGCGCCTGAAAAAGAGCTCTCCCCAAGGCCTCCCCAACAGGCGCCTCCAGCGGGAGATCATCCATCACACCCAAAAGGCACACCTTTGGATCCTGTGGAATCCGCACCTGGAAGGCCCCATTGAGAGTATCAATAACCCCCGACCAATATAAATGTAATTTGGGACAGCGCCAAAGTAAATGTATGAGGTCTCCCCTATCCCTGGCACATCTGGTACAAAGGTCCCCCTCCCCAATCCCCATCCTATACAGTCTGGCCGGCGTTCGGTGCACCCTCATAACAATGTATAGTTGCGATAAGCGCTGTGCCGTATTCAATGAGCAACCCTGTATTGCCTGTAAGGCCTCCACCCATTGGTCCTCCTCAAATACTCCCACATCCCTCTCCCAGGAGGCGATCACCCTTGCGGGGAAACCCGGCATAGATGCGTTTAGTAACATATTATAGGAACTGGATATAAAACCTTTGAAACTGGTAACTTCTGTCACAAACCGAAAGATTGGGGTGGGAGACTGCCTCCAGGGATTATTTCCAGCCTGAGCCGTGACAGCATGGCTCAATTGCAAGTAATAAAAATACATACCCTGAGGGACGCCATATCTTTCCCTCAGTTCTGCAAAAGAAAGCAGTGATCCCCCAGAAAAAATTTGAGACAGGAGAGTCACTCCGCATCGCCTCCAACGTTCAGCGCAAGTCAAACCGAACATCTCTCCGTAGTACCGGTTATGCCATATCGGGCTATACTCCGTAAAGCCCTCCACGTTCTGTAATTGACGTGTTTTATTCCATATTTTTTGAAGTAGGGCATACGTTGGAAAGAGCCTGTTAGACTTGGCGAACGATAGGGCTTCCAGGCCTGCCACCACCCCATCCGAGCCCGCACCATGGGTCAGAAGAGCAGTGGTGGGATTACCCACCCCTTCCCCAGTTTCCCGGCCGTTTGCTACGGCACGGGCAATATGCTGTAATTGAGCCGCTAGATAATAAAGCCACGGGTTGGGCAGAGCCAGCCCCCCCGCCTCCTTGGGTTTCTGAAGCTGCTCCAGGCGTATCCTAGGAGGTTTGTTAAGCCAAATAAATGCTCTAAATAAGGAGTTAATAATTCTAAACATTTTAAGCGGGATCACCATGGGAGTGTTATGTAAAATATACAGTAATTGTGGCATAAAAATCATTTTAATAAGGTTCACTCTGCCTACCAGCGACATTTTCAATTTAGCCCAAACTTTCGCTTTATCTCTGATCCTACTCAGCAACGGGGAGAGATTCAGTGATAAATAGTCACAAGGTCGCGGGGTGACCCAGATCCCCAAGTATTTAAATTTGTCAGCAACCGGGATATCATACCGCGTAGGATCCCGAGGGGAGGAGGAATCTAGCAACATAAGATGTGATTTGGTCCAATTAATCACCAGACCCGAGAACGACCCGAAGTGCTGAACCACTTTCATAGCCTCAACCAAAGACCCAGAGGTATCCCCCAGTAACAACATAGCATCATCAGCGTATAACATCAGTTTTTCATGCAACTGCCCATATTTAAAACCCGTTATCAAGGGGTTGCTTCTCACCAGGGCTGCCATAGGCTCAATAGCGAGAGCAAAAAGTAAAGGGGACAGAGGGCACCCCTGCCTAGTCCCTCTGAACAAGGGAAAAGGAGCTGACACCCTCCCCGCCTCTCTTATGACCGCCGATGGCGAATTATACAGTAGTTGTACCCAGGATAAAAAACCAGGCCCAAACCCGAATCTCTCGAGAGTCGCCCACAGGTATCCCCATTCAATGCTATCAAAAGCCTTATGGGCGTCGAGCGACAACAGCGCCCTGTCACCCACATTATCAGCACGGGACTGCACATTAAGAAACAAGCGGCGGAGGTTAATTGCCGTAGACCGCTCGTGTATGAAACCCGATTGATCCGGATGGATGAGGGAGGCGATCACCGTGTTCAATCTCCGGGCTAGCACTTTAGCAAGGATCTTGATATCATTCTGTAGCAACGAGATCGGCCTATACGAACCGGGATCTAACGGATCTTTCCCTGGCTTAAGAAGCAGCACAATGCTGGCTCTTCTCATCGACTCTGGAAGGCAGTGCGATTCCCTAGCCAAGTTCAGGGTGCGGAGCAGTTGAGGCAAAAGTACTTCCCCAAACTGCTTATACACCTCTATCGGGATGCCATCATCCCCCGGGGCTTTAGAGTTAGGGAACGAGTTGGTAGCCAACAACATCTCCTCCATCGTAATAGGCTCCTCAAGAAATTCCACCTGGGAATCCGCTAAACACGGTAGCTCTATCCCCTGTAGAAATTCCCGAACTTCATCCATAGTACGTGTCAACTTGGACTCATAGAGTTCAGAGTAGAAGTCCACCAACTCGCACATCACCAAATCAGGGGTATTAACCAACCTGCCCGACCTGCCGCGCAAAGCCCCAATAGATGGGGAGGACCGCTGAGAGTGCACTAGCGTCGCCAGCAGCTTGCCCGTCTGCTCCCCCTCCTCAAAAAAAGCCAGCCTATTAAAAAATCTCTATAAAAAGGGAAAACACTGCGCTATAATTTGTGAAAAAATGGCCACAACGGCCACAACAGCAGCCAACACCAAAAACAAACAAAGTTCGACAGGTAAAATAAAAAATATAGTGTAGCGCTTCAATAATAAGTGTAATCAACACAAATTCTATAAAGATAATAGTAGCAAAACAGAGATCACACAGAACCAAATGCCTAGAACTCAAAGTCCAACATAAAACAGTCATTCAACTGTGTTGATGGCGTAGAAGTGACCAAACCGTCACCTAGAAGGACAATGATGTACTGGACGAATGAGTTCATGCGGGTAAACTTGATTGTAAACATCAAACTGAAAAGTGAATAAATACTTCTTACCGGAACGGTTGGACTCACACAGTCATATGACGGTTGAGTCTAGAAGGCTTGGGGTCACACTCTGGGACCTAAGACTGTAAGGAGAGAGGTCAGTTGGGCTGGTGCAGAAACTCCTGACGGTTGTAGGCTCGAAGGTGGATCCTTTCAGATGAAACCTCAAAGGTCAAGCCCAGACGCAGCTCACTGTACCAACAATCCTGCCACCCCCGAATGGAGAGGGAGGTACTCGTAAAATTTTACACCAAGGCAACGGAGAGGGGAAAAAAGAAAAAAAGGCTCCACATGGTGCGGGTCAAACAATATAAAAAAGTTGATTTATTAAAGTCAAAAAGATAATAAATTGACTTAGTGATCACATAAAAAGCAAAATGAACTAAAAGCAATGTGGGGTACCAACAGCTCTAAAAAATCTCTTTTGGTTCGCTTTGGAGGCATCCATTCTATTAATAGCATCCTGTGCAGCTACCCAAGCTTCCCGAGTGGTCCCACCCGAGCCAGCAATATACTCCGCCTCCAGCCGTCTAACCAACTGGTCAGCTTGATCCCTCTGGGCATACGTAGTATGCTTAATGGCATTGACCTCAGTTATGAACAGCCCCCGTAGGAAGGCTTTAAAAGCGTCCCAGGTGGCGTTTGAATCTGTATATTCGGCATGTCTCTGCCAGTAGGCCTCCACGTCCGCTTCAATAGTGTTAGTGGGAGGGAGAAGGTGCAACCAAAAAGCATTACGTTTCCATGGGGCCCTCTGTAGAGTGGAAGCCGGGTTAACCGTTACGTGAACCAACAAGGGGGAATGATCAGAGATACTTCTGGTTAAATACTGTACCCTTTCCACATGTTGGAACGCTGCGGCCGAGCACAAGCACATGTCAATCCTAGACAAAGAAAAGTGCGTCTTGGAAAAGCATGAAAATTGTCGCTCGGTCGGGTTCCTGAGCCTCCACGGGTCCATCCAGCCCACCTCCCCCAGAAACCTTGCCAGGGCCGTAGAATGTGTGCCCCCACCCACTGGAGGAGGAGGGTGTTTATCTAGGCCAAGGTCCAGAACACCATTTAAATCACCCACCAATACCATAGGGGTCCCCGGGTTAGCTAATATAAAAGTTAACAGGGCACGAAGAACCGGGGGACTGAACGGAGGGGGTACATACACCGCTGCAAGAATAAATTGCAATCATGACACTCTACACATCAAAAATACATATCTCCCCTCCTGATCAACCTCCAAAGCTAGCATCTGAAAGTCAAGGGTACGATGCACCAGCACACTCACCCCCCTTGAATAGGAGGTGTGGGTGGAGTGGTGCGCCCACCCCACCCATGCAAACCCCAGGCACGACACAGTTCCCGGAGTCAGGTGGGTCTCCTGTAGCACACAAATGCCCGGCAGATGTTTTCTAATGGCCGTGGAAACCATAGTACGTTTTAGGGGGTCCCCAAGGCCCCTCACATTCCAGGACAATATAGGAATAGACGTCATCCCGGCACATCAACTAAATGAACTATACAGAATATTTCCTCCATAAACATATTATTCTGCATTCCGCATACCCGGTTCTTACACCTCCCAGACCCTCCCCCAACCCCGGAGTGGGAATACCATAATATACAGTCCCGGAGAAACTCAAAGATCAAGCAGCATCCCCAGTTATAAAAATCAGCTGAACCCAAACTCCCCCACCCAAATTCTGTGCGGCAGTCTGTCTGCTGGGCTTGACTCGGTGTACTCTTCTGTGTGATTCTTCCATAATACTGTAGTGATGACCCCTCACACCCCGCAGGGGCGAGAATAATGTTAGAAAGAAAAAAACCAAACTGAAAAAACTGAAAAAAAAGTCTAAGGGTATAAACAAAACCCCTCACCGGTCCATGTTGCAACAGGCATACCATGGCCAGTGGTTCCGCACCTAAATTGTGCTCCATCGGCAATGGCACCTTCTTCAAGAACATTGATAACGCTTCCATTTGCTCAGTCCTGTATAAACGGCTCCCGACCGATCATGTTGCCAGCCGCAGAACAGTCAATAGTTTCAAAAGTCCTCAAACAGGAGCGTCACTGGTTTGTAATCCACAAAATTCCAGCACGGGCCGCAAACAAATATGCCGCAGGATCAGTCCGCCCCCTCCTCGTTCCCTCCATCCTGGCGAAGGAGATGCTCATTCGCCTCAAGCCATGCAGAGGCCTCTGTAGCAGATTCGAAGAATTGCGCCCGTCCCCCCGCTATCACGCGGAGCTTGGCGGGGTACAGCATAGCGTATTTGGCTCCCAAACGTTGCAGCCTCCTTTTCACATCCCCAAATTTCGCTCTGCGCCTCTGAACTTCCGCTGAAAAGTCGGGATAAAAGGAGACTCTTGCCCCGTTGTATTGAACGCCCCTCTTCTCCCTGGCCAGACGCAGTATAATCTCCTTGTCCTTATAATGAAGCAACTTAGCCAGCATGGTGCGGGGCGGATTGCCCGGTGGTAAGGGCCTAGGAGGGACCCGGTGAGCCCGTTCAATTGAGTAGAAAGGAGAAAACGCCTCACGGCCGAAAACTTCCACCAACCAGTTCTCCACAAAATCAGTAGGATCTCTGCCCTCTGTTTTTTCTGGCAATCCAACAATGCGAATATTACTCCTTCTCAAGCGGTTCTCAATGTCCTCATGTTTGAGCTCATTAGCATTCGCGATTCTGGCCGTGATCTGTAATTCCCTGACCATGGGCACCATTCTATCCTCCACTTCGCTGATCCGGCCCTCCACCGCCGTTGTGCGCTCTCTGACTTTCTGCATATCATGCCTGATCAGCCCAACCTCCTCCTTCAAGCTTCCAAAGTGTTCCTGCAGAGTCTGCACCGTGGCGGTGCATTTCTGCACCGCTCGCAGTATGTCAGCTAGCGTGGGTTGTTCCGCAGTGTCCCCCTCCTCCAATACATCCATCTCAGGGGCATGGTGCTCCACCTCAGCCTGCTGCGCCCGGCCAGAGGGTTCCCCCGTCTGTTGTACACGAAAAACAGCGGGGGTAGCGTCCAGCTCTGCATCTTCCCGGGGCCTCTCCACCCCTTTCAACTTCTGGGCATAATATAAAATGTCTTTCCCCTGGGCTTTAGGAGTCTTAGGGAGCGCCTTACCCTTCTCTCTGCTGTCCCCTCGTGCGCGCTGTGATGACGCGGCGCCATCTTGGGTGTCCAGCACAGGGCCTTCATCTCCCCTTGGTGGTTTGCGGGCCGGCATGGCGATTCCGCAGCTGACAGATAGTCCAGATGATGCCCGCAGGATTCCCGGAGGCGGTAGAGCAGTTCCGCGCCCGGCACAAGCCCCGGTTCGGCCGGGAGAAGGATCGGTTCCAGGATGGACTCAGGGAGCTCTGTGAGACACGTCCGCTCACATGCCGCTCTTGGCCACGCCCCCACAGCCATATATTTACATTTGGGAAAAATATGTATCCAGTTGATTTGATTATCCTTTCTTTTTTTTTTTTTACATATTTTTAATGATATTTTAATCATGTTACTATAATAAATGTTTTATTTTACACTTTCATTAGTACTCTCCTTTCCTATTTTGGGATTACAATTGGCAACATTTAAAGTCCTATGTTTTTGGTCTTCATATTTGTTTGGATGCCATATATTATAGTGGTGGCCCGTCCATAGAGGGCGCACGGGCGCCGCCTCTCCTATCCATGCATCCGACCCCCCTGATCTACATATCAGTGGCGCCGGACCATGGATTCCAATGATTTCTAATAGGCTCCAAAAACGGTGAGCTTGGAGCGCAGAGCATTGCGCTCCGAGCTCACCCAGTTGTGTGACCAAAGCGATTACATTTTCGCTATTATCACAGTAAAGTTCCTCTGCGCAAATCAGGAGACAGGTATATGAGATCTGTTTCCGGATTGGCCAAAGTGTCAGGCGATCATATTGGATGCCTACCGCTTTCGCAGAAGACACATGGCGGAGGAAGCTGGAGGAGTGGACGCCGGAGCCGCCAAGGGAGGACACCACAGCCCTGCCACATGAGCATGTAAGTGTCGGGCCGGGCCTCCTGGGGGGGGGTGCGGTTTCAATGCCATACCACTCACCCGAAACCGCAGAAGAACCCACCAGCCACCACTGGTTATGTCTCTAAATTGCTTGAGTACTACACTTCAGTGGTGGCTGGTGCTCCATCCAGGTCACGGCAGCTTCCCCAGCTTCTTGTCCCAGCCAATCCAGTCTTAAGACCCGCTTCCTGTCCTGATGGAGGAGAATCAGGAAGACAATAGCGAATGTTGATTCGGTAATGTCACAAGTGGGTGGGCTCGGGACGCAGTGCTCTGCGCCTCATGCCCAACCTTTTTGCAGTCAATTAGAGCCTCAGGATCTACTCATGTGCTTAAAAAAAATAATCTTGTAGAAATCTTTGCATCCGGCGCCCCACATGGAGATTAGGGGCTGGCGCATGGAGATTAGGGGGGGCAGCGCCCCTTTGCCCCTTATGCACTGCCCGCCCCTGCTACACATGATCTTAGCCAAAATACCTTTTCCACTTCACCAAATTATCAGCAGATTGAAAACTCTAATGCCCCGTATACACGATCGGACTTTCCGACAACAAAACCGTGGAATTTTGTCCGAAGGTTGTTGGCTCCAACTTGTCTTGCATACACACAGTCACACAAATGTTGGCCAACAATTACGAACGTGGGAATGTGGTGACGTACAAGACGTACGGCGAGCCAATAAAAAGGAAGTTCAATAGTCATGTGATATCTCCATTACGAACGGTAGTTTTACAAGGCCGAGCGATTCCGGCTCAGACTTGATTCCGAGCGTGCGTGGACTTTTGTGCGACAGACTAGTGTACACACGATCGGAAAGTCCGATAACAAACATTTGTTGGCGGAAAATTTGAGAACCTGCTGGCCAACATTCGATACACGCGGTCGGACTTTACGCCAACAAGCTCACATCCAACATTTCCCGGCAGAAAGTCCGATGGTGTGTACGCGGCATTAGTTTTATCATCACTACTAGACATTCGGGTCCAGTCTGAATGTCAGTGATGGAGATTTATTGTTTTCTTATGGAAAGTTTGCTACATTCCCCAGTGTGGACTTTATAAAGTCAGTTGATGTTATGAAGTCCACAATCTGTTAGCTACAAGCAGAGACGTGACCTTGGTTCTGTTTGCGGTTGGTGAGGTTGGCACAGCAGCCAGTCTACAAATCTCTCACCGTGTGCTCTGAGGACAGGAGAATGGAGTACAATAGATCCATTGTCATTAATGGGAAAGTGATGACACTGAGAAGGACACTTCAGACCAGAGACAACCATAAAACTCAGTGTCTCAGTGATAACGTGGAGGGGTCACATCCTGACCAATTCAGTCACACATTTAATGTCATATTAAACACTGGCTGGTTTACATCACAAAAACGCACTCCGGATCTATTCCAGATGCGTTTCTGCGTATGCATTTTTTATGCATTTCCGGATGCATGCTTGATGATTTCTTTCTTTTTTTATGTTATTTTTTTTTTTTTACTGTATTGGGGTCCAGGACGTTTTTGATTTTTTTTTGGATGAGTTTCGGTGCATTTTACTGTGTTCCAGTACAGTTCTGTGCAGGAAAAATGCAGCATGCTCTACTTTTTTTTTCTGGAACCGGAACGCACTGGAACTGACCATATTGGTGTGAACTATGTCACTGAAAACCATGTAACCTATTTTTTATGCGTTTTGGATGCAGGAAATAAAAAAGCACTGGAATGCAGGTGGTGTGAATTACTGTAGCCCTCAGTGGTTTTTCGGTGTAGTACACACACAAATAAAATAAACATTCCTCAATAACAAAGGTCTCTAAACTTTCTAAAGAAAGGGCCCAGTTTACTATTCTTCAGACTTTAGGTGGGTCGGACTGTGCCCAGCAGGTCTAAGCGATACCTGGCCATTGGTATTAGGAGGAGGAATTATGCTCCATTGTTGGTGTCAGTGGTAGGAATTATGCTCCATTGTTGGTGTCAGTGGCAGGAATTATACCCCATTGTTGGTGTCAGTGGCAGGAATTATGCTCCACTGTTGATGTCAGTAGCAGGAATTATGCTTCATTGTTGGTGTCAGTGGCAGGAATTATGCTCCATTGTTGCTGCCAGTGGCAGGAATCATGCCCCATTGTTGGTGTCAGTGGCAGGAATTATGCTCCACTGTTGATGTCAGTAGCAGGAATTATGCTTAATTGTTGGTGTCAGTGGCAGGAATTATGCTCCATTGTTGCTGCCAATGGCAGGAATTATGCTCCATTGTTGGTGTCAGTGGCAGGAATTATGCCACATTGTTGATGTCAGTGGCAGGAATTATGCCCCATTGTTGGTGTCAGTGGCAGGAATTATACCCCATTGTTGGTGTCAGTGGCAGGAATTATGCCCCATTGTTGATGCCAGTGGCAGGAATTATGCTCCATTGTTGGTGTCAGTGGCAGGAATTATGCTCCATTGTTGGTGTCAGTGGCAGGAATTATGCTCCATTGTTGGTGTCAGTGGCAGGAATTATGCTCCATTGTTGGTGTCAGTGGCAGGAATTATGCTCCATTGTTGGTGTTAGTGGCAGGAATTATGCTCTATTGTTGGTGGCAGGAATTATTCTCCATTGTTCTTGTCAGTGGCAGGAACTATGCCCCATTATTGGTGTCAGTGGCAGGAATTATGCTTCGAGGTCCACATAAAAGCAACCAAAGGGCCACTTCTGGCCCCAGGGCCACAGTTTGGAGACCAATGCTCAATAACCTATTTGTTAAAACTCTTACCCAAGCAGTTTATAACTTTCAATGCTGCTGCCTCCTGCACTCTCAGTGCTGTTTCCCTGAACTTTCATTCTTCACAGGAAAGATTTAACAGTGGACAGTGCAGTCTCCAGTCTGTTAGCTTGGAGAAGAAAGGAGGAGAGACGGGGAGTAGGGGAGTGCCTTGCCATCTTAAGCAGCCCATACATTCGTCCGTTTTTTCGTTCAACCAGCAGGCTAAACCTAAAGAACTGACCCAATTTCTCCATCTTCCCATTCAAGGTGGATGGGGGGATCCTCCCCACTGTGTCATTGTATTGTGACAGGAAAGGGACTGTGGGGGCGGCAAACAACCACCCCCCCCCCCCCTCCATCCACCATGGCAACTCAAACAGCCCCACCCGCTGTCCACCATCCATCCAATGAATGGATTCCTTTTATTATTAATTTTATGTATACAAGTGTGTTGCTAGCTGTGATTGGTCACAGTAATCACATGGTACAAACAGGGCTGATCACAGCCCATTTGTACCATGTGATTAGCTGAGACCAATCACAGCTACAGGAGAAAAGTGCCCAGTTGGCACGCTGGTAAAGTGTTCAGCCTTTTCACGAAAAATCGAAAGGTCAACTAACGCCAAATATCCTGGCCTCCCTCTGGACCTTCCACTGCAATACACAGCCCCGGAGTGAGTATCTATCATATTCTGACAATGGCAAGTGCTCATTGGTCAGCACAGCGATGTGGTCATGTTGACAAATGAAAGGCACTTTTTTCCCCATGGAATTCCTTATCATAACAAGGAAACCTCAGCTGTGCTTCTCATTGGTCAGCATGGTCACTCTGACCAATGAGCGTCTGCCATTGCAAGAATTATTATGGATATTGCAGCATAGGGTGTACAGACTTGTTCACTAGCAGCATGAGGCATCACAACTGCTATGCTTTAATTTTTCGTAAAAAGGGTGAATTTACCTGTTAAGACCCGCTCACATTGACATCCATATCAAATCGCACAATTTCAGTTTCAGTGCGACTTCAGGTATCAAATCGCACAATTTCAATTTCAGTGCAACTTCAGGTGTGACTTGGAAGACATCTGTGCGGCTTCATGCACAGATGTGTATCCAAGTTGTACCCGAAATCGACAAAAGTAGTGAGGGAATTATTCTTTCAAATTGGTGCGGCACCGCAAAGTTGGCGTTGCACCGATTCAAACAGAGTGATTGCCGGCAATACTAATTGCATGACAAGTCGCTCCAATGTGAACGTGGGGCCTATAGCAAAATTGAGCTTTCAGTTTAAATCAGCCAAATACATTCAGGTGCATCAAAATAAAAGGTATGCAAAGTCTTCTGTCTCTTTCCGATAGGAGGCAGTGCTTGTGGCCAGAGCCGGTAAAAATGGGAGCAGAAGGGGTGGATGCCCTGGGCGGTACAATTTATTGGGGGTGGGGTGGGTGCAGTTAGGTGTCCTTCTAAAAAATGGCTGGGCTGAAGTGATTGCTCGGAGGCAGGGGCGGACTGACAACTCATGGGGCCCCCGGGCAATAGGAGTTTATGGGGCCCCTGGGCAATAGGAGATTATAGGCCCCCCCAGGCAATTAGAGATTATGGGCCACAAAGTATACACACACACATACACAGTATACAATCACACAGTATACACATACATGTACGCACAGTATTAGTGATGGCCGAACGGTTCGCCCGGCGGTCGTTTCGCGGCGAATTTCCGACTTTCGCCGTCCGCGGGTTCGAACGCCTTTTTCCGTCGTTCGCCCCGGCGGACTTACGTGTTTAATGTATACAAGAACTTTAACCTTTCGTGACACGTTTATCATGTGTTACAGGACAACCAATTGAGACATGACAGCTCATGGACACTTGGACATTCCCCCTAACCTATAAATACACCCGATCCGGTGGCCATTTTACATTCTTTCTTCTGTCACTGTAGGGAAAGGATCCTGTGTGGAGTAGGGACAGAGAAAACGCTAGCTATTTGGTACACAAAAGTTCTTTTCAGGACTGGTATAGGTGTTAGGTCAGCAGCCTGAGTTTCTTTTGTCAGTTTAGATAAAGGGACAGAGCGCTGTATGCTGCTATTTTAGGGACAGCTCAGCCAGATTAGTCTTTCTTCATCATCATCATCATCATCATCATTAGCTGTTACTATCAGGTCCACAAAAGAGCTGTTCCAGCTAATCGTTCCAGCCTACTCTTTTTTGCCAATTTGTATAGGGACAGGCAGGAAGCAGTGTGTCAGGCAGTGAGGATAATTTTAAAGACTTGCTGTTACTATTAGTTCCACAAAGGTTCTTTTCAGGACTGGTATCAGTGGTACGGTAATAGGCTTGTACACGTATAATATTCTTTCTTCCAAATATAGAAAGAATATTATACTTGACTGCTGCCCTTCTGCTGCAGTCTGCTAATTATTCACAACTCACTTGTTCCACAAAGCTCTTTATCAGGACTGGTAACTTGGTCTGTCTAGGGTGCTACGGTACATAGGCTTGGGTGCGGTACAGTCTGCTGTTCTGTAAGGACCGCTATCGGTCCACAATAGATAGGGTTGCCGTGCACTACTGCTGACCGCTGCCCTATACTGCAGCAGTCCTTCAGCGGTATAGGGACTGACGCACAGTCTGCTAAACACTAATACACAACCTGCTTGGTCCACAAAAGTTCTTATAAGGACTGGTAACTTGGTATAGGGTGCTACGGTACATAGGCCTGAGTGCGTTACAGTCTGCTGTTCTGTAAGGACCGCTATCGGTCCACAATACATAGGGTTGCCGTGCACTACTGCTGACCGCTGCCCTATACTGCAGCAGTCCTTCATTGGTATAGGGACTGACGTACAGTCTGCTAATCACTAACACACAACCTGCTTGGTCCACAAAAGTTCTTATAAGGACTGGTAACTTGGTATAGGGTGCTACGGTACATAGGCCTGAGTGCGTTACAGTCTGCTGTTCTGTAAGGACCGCTATCGGTCCACAATACATAGGGTTGCCGTGCACTACTGCTGACCGCTGCCCTATACTGCAGCAGTCCTTCATTGGTATAGGGACTGACGTACAGTCTGCTAATCACTAACACACAACCTGCTTGGTCCACAAAAGTTCTTATAAGGACTGGTAACTTGGTATAGGGTGCTACGGTACATAGGCCTGAGTGCGTTACAGTCTGCTGTTCTGTAAGGACCGCTATCGGTCCACAATACATAGGGTTGCCGTGCACTACTGCTGACCGCTGCCCTATACTGCAGCAGTCCTTCATTGGTATAGGGACTGACGTACAGTCTGCTAATCACTAACACACAACCTGCTTGGTCCACAAAAGTTCTTATAAGGACTGGTAACTTGGTATAGGGTGCTACGGTACATAGGCCTGAGTGCGTTACAGTCTGCTGTTCTGTAAGGACCGCTATCGGTCCACAATACATAGGGTTGCCGTGCACTACTGCTGACCGCTGCCCTATACTGCAGCAGTCCTTCAGCGGTATAGGGACTGACGCACAGTCTGCTAAACACTAACACACAACCTGCTTGGTCCACAAAAGTTCTTATAAGGACTGGTAACTTGGTATAGGGTGCTACGGTACATAGGCCTGAGTGCAGTACAGTCTGCTGTTCTGTAAGGACCGCTATCGGTCCACAATACATAGGGTTGCCGTGCACTACTGCTGACCGCTGCCCTATACTGCAGCAGTCCTTCATTGGTATAGGGACTGACGTACAGTCTGCTAATCACTAACACACAACCTGCTTGGTCCACAAAAGTTCTTATAAGGACTGGTAACTTGGTATAGGGTGCTACGGTACATAGGCCTGAGTGCGTTACAGTCTGCTGTTCTGTAAGGACCGCTATCGGTCCACAATACATAGGGTTGCCGTGCACTACTGCTGACCGCTGCCCTATACTGCAGCAGTCCTTCATTGGTATAGGGACTGACGTACAGTCTGCTAATCACTAACACACAACCTGCTTGGTCCACAAAAGTTTTTATAAGGACTGGTAACTTGGTATAGGGTGCTACGGTACATAGGCCTGAGTGCGTTACAGTCTGCTGTTCTGTAAGGACCGCTATCGGTCCACAATACATAGGGTTGCCGTGCACTACTGCTGACCGCTGCCCTATACTGCAGCAGTCCTTCATTGGTATAGGGACTGACGTACAGTCTGCTAATCACTAACACACAACCTGCTTGGTCCACAAAAGTTTTTATAAGGACTGGTAACTTGGTATAGGGTGCTACGGTACATAGGCCTGAGTGCAGTACAGTCTGCTGTTCTGTAAGGACCGCTATCGGTCCACAATACATAGGGTTGACGTGCACTACTGCTGACCGCTGCCCTATACTGCAGCAGTCCTTCAGCGGTATAGGGACTGACGCACAGTCTGCTAATCACTAACACACAACCTGCTTGGTCCACAAAAGTTCTTATAAGGACTGGTAACTTGGTATAGGGTGCTACGGTACATAGGCCTGAGTGCGTTACAGTCTGCTGTTCTGTAAGGACCGCTATCGGTCCACAATACATAGGGTTGCCGTGCACTACTGCTGACCGCTGCCCTATACTGCAGCAGTCCTTCAGCGGTATAGGGACTAGTGATGGACGAACTTCCGACGGGACGTTTCGCGAACGCGAAACGCGAACGGGCACAAACGTTCGCGAAAACGACCGTTCGCCGCGGGCTCCATTGACTTCAATGGGAGGCGAATTTCGCAAACCTTTAGGTCGAATTTGCGGCCACGGGGTAATTATTAGGGGGTAGCACGTAGTCCCACCACCTGGACAATAGCATAATACATGTATGAGGTGAATTTGGGATCGATAACTACAAGCATTTTTTTTTTATTTGGGAAATTGTTCTGACAATTCAGGACTATGGAGCTAATGAAGGCAATGGAGGAGAGGGAAGGTCAGGGACCAGGGTAGGCAAACAAGAGGGTGCAGGAGATACAGAGCACTGACAGCAGCACCGTAATACAGAGCACTGACATCAGCACCGTGACATACAGCGCTGACAGCAGCTCCGTGACATACAGCGCTGACAGCAGCTCCGTGACATACAGCGCTGACAGCAGCTCCGTGACATACAGCGCTGACAGCAGCTCCGTGACATACAGCGCTGACAGCAGCTCCGTGACATACAGCGCTGACAGCAGCACCGTGACATACAGCGCTGACAGCAGCTCCGTGACATACAGCGCTGACAGCAGCTCCGTGACATACAGCGCTGACAGCAGCTCCGTGACATACAGCACTGACAGCAGCTCCGTGACATACAGCGCTGACAGCAGCTCCGTGACATACAGCGCTGACAGCAGCACCGTGACATACAGCGCTGACAGCAGCTCCGTGACATACAGCGCTGACAGCAGCTCCGTGACATACAGCGCTGACAGCAGCTCCGTGACATACAGCACTGACAGCAGCTCCGTGACATACAGCGCTGACAGCAGCTCCGTGACATACAGCGCTGACAGCAGCACCGTGACATACAGCGCTGACAGCAGCTCCGTGACATACAGCGCTGACAGCAGCTCCGTGACATACAGCGCTGACAGCAGCTCCGTGACATACAGCGCTGACAGCAGCTCCGTGACATACAGCGCTGACAGCAGCTCCGTGACATACAGCGCTGACAGCAGCTCCGTGACATACAGCGCTGACAGCAGCACCGTAAGCAGCCCCAGGAGGAAGTCAGCACAGCACAGGGATGGTGTGATCCCCTCATAATAAGAACCCCCAGGAGGAAGTCAGCACAGCACAGGGATGGTGGGAGCCCCTCATAATAAGAACACCCAGGAGGAAGTCAGCACAGCACAGGGATGGTGGGAACCCCTCATAATAAGCAGCCCCAGTAGAAATATGACACCGCTCAACCTCTTCAAAGAGGAGGGTAGGGGCATATAGTACGGTGTGCTTTTTTGGGTCAGGGAAGTGAGCCAAATGAATTAAGAAGGTCTGTGTGCTTGATTCCAAAAATTGTTTATAGACATATACATGGTCTACTGATCACATGTGTTGAATTCCTCCGAGATCCATGCCTCATTCATTTTTAGAAATGTGAGGTAGTTAACACTGTGGTGAGCTAGGCGAGTACGCTTATCGGTCACAATCCCCCCTGCTGCGCTGAACGTCCTTTCGGACAGGACACTGGATGAGGGGCAAGCCAACAGTTCGATTGCAAATTGGGCAAGCTCTGGCCAGAGGTCAAGCCTGCCCACCCAGTAGTCTAGGGGTTCATCACTCCTCAGAGCGTCCACATCGGCCGTTAACCCAATGTAGTCGGACACCTGACGGTCTAGGCGTTCCCTGATGCTGGATCCGGATGACACCTGTCGATGGGTCGGCTGAAAGAATGACCTCATATCCGAAGTCACCAACACATCTTCAAACCGGCCTCTTCTTGCAGGCGCTGTTGGATTGGTACCCGCAAATCCTTCTCTGGGAGTGGGAATTGCTCCTCTGCCAGCGCACGCAAAAGCAGAATGCAGCATTTCTCGAAGCAAGGCCTGGAAGTGCTGCATTCTGACAGCCCTCTGCGACGGCGGTAACATTTCCGCCATTTTGTGTTTGTACCGGGGGTCTAAGTACGTTGCCACCCAGTACTGGTCCTTGACCCTCATGCTTTTTATACGGGGGTCCCTATTAAAACACTGGAGCATGAAGGCCCCCATTTGCACTAAAGTGGAAGCGGTGTGGTGGCCTGGCTCCTGCTCATCATCCAGGATAATGTCGTCCTCTTCATTCTCCTCTCCCCATCCTCGCACAACAGGGATCCCAGAAAGGTTTAAAGCATGCTCTTCTTGCTCCTGCTCATCCGCCCCGGCACCATCCTCCTCTGACTCCTCATCAGACTCCTGTTGTTGACTTGTCTCAGATAGAGTAGCCCCCCCTGGGAATTCATCCAGCATTGCGACTTCCTCATCTTCCCGCTCCTGCTCCTCCACAGCCTGATCAATGACACGACGCAATGCACGCTCCAGAAAGAAGGCATAAGGTACCATGTCACTGATGGCGCCATGGCTGCGACTGACCAGTTTGGTGATCTCCTCAAATGGCCGCAGAAGTCTGCATGTGTCGCGCATGAGCAGCCACTGGCGCGGTGAAAAAAAACCCAGCTCCCCAGAACCGTTTCTTTCGCAGAGTTCATACAGGTAGACGTTAACTGCACGTTTCTGCTGGAGCAGCCTATCAAGCATATAGAAGGTTGAGTTCCATCGCGTCGGGCAATCGCAAATAAGACGTCTGACCGGCAGATGGTGTCGCCGCTGAATGTCAGCAAGGCGAGCCATGGCCGTGTAAGATCTTCTGAAATGGGCCGAGATTTTCCTTGCCTGCCGCAAGATGTCCTGGACCCCAGGGTATTTGACAAGGAATCGCTGCACGACCAAGTTTAAGACGTGTGCCATGCACGGCACGTGCGTGATTTTGCCCTGTTTCAATGCGCTAAGCAGATTGGCACCGTTGTCACACACCACTTTACCAACTGTCAAATTGAGCGGTGTTAGCCACTCATCTGCCTGTGAACGCAAAGCTGAAAGGAGTGCCGGGCCAGTGTGGCTCTTTGCTTCCAGGCACAACAGACGCAGCACGGCATGGCAACGTCTCACCTGGCATGTGGAATAGGTTCTGGGGAGCTTGGGCGGTGCAGTGGAAGAGACGCTAGCAGCGGAAAAGGAGGAGGCAGCTGAGGAGGAGAGGGAGGAGGATGGAGTAGGAGGAGGAGAAGAAGAGTCAGGCCTGCATGCAATCCGTGGCGGTAAAACCAAATCTACACGGGTGCCACGGGTTACATGCTTGACGGCCGTCAGAAGGTTCACCCAGTGGGCAGTAAAACTGATATACCTTCCCTGCCCGTGTTTGCTAGACCACGTGTCTGTGGTCAGATGTATCTTGGCACCGACACTGTGTGCCAGAGATACATTCACTTGCCGCTGAACATGGCCATATAGCTCTGGGATGCCCTTCTCTGAGAAATACTTCCTTCCTGGGACCTTCCATTGTGGTGTTCCAATGGCCACAAATTTGCGAAAGGCCTCCGAGTCCACCAGTTTATATGGCAGTAGTTGGCGGGCTATGAGTTCTGACAAGCCAGCCGCCAACCGTTGGGCAAGAGGGTTATCCGGCGTCATCATTTTTTTACGCTCAAACATTAGGCCCACGGAAGCCTGCCTTTTTGCAGAAAAATGTGAGCTTGGCGTGATGGAAGGTGGAGTGGAGGACAATTGTGAGGAGAGAGGAGAAGGAGAAGTAGAAGACGAGGCTGGACGGTGAGAGCCTGCAGTGTGGCTTTGTGTGTTCCGTTGCTCCCACTGGGCTCGGTGATGGCTGCTCATGTGCCTTCTTAAGGCGGTCGTCCCTAGGTGAGTATTGGGCTTACCGCGACTAACGCGTTGACTGCAAAGATTGCAGATGGCAACGCTATTGTCAGCAGCGGACACGTTAAAAAAAGCCCACACTGCGGAGCCATGTGCCGGTGTCCTGGGAGCGCCAGATGTGACCGTACATGGTCGATGACTCGCTCCTGATACATTTGCAGTCTGCTTTGTCCCTGCTGTGCAATGTAAGTCATTGCTGCTTCTCCTCCCTATCTGCTGGTCCATATCTCCCTCTGAACTCCCCTCCTCTTCCTCTCTTGTGGGCACCCACGTGACATCACTAGACACGTCATCATCAACGTCACCTTCCCCACCGCTATAAGTAGAGATCTCGGAGTAGGCAGCAACACCGGGGACCAACCTCCTCCTTGGGCTGATCTGGGTACTGGCGTCAGACTGCTGAGTAGCGCTTGTTGCTACCTCCTCTTCCTGATCCAATACCAAGAGTGGCTGCGCATCAGAAATGTCCTCTTGATATGGATCGGAAAATAATTCCAGTGACTCAAGCGGAAGGTATGTGGTGGTGGTGGTGGTGGTCGTGTTGTTGGTGGTAGTGTCTTTGGGGGTGCACATAGCAGAGAGTGAAGAAGAGGGTGCAGATCGAGAGGATGAGGAGGGTGCAGAAGAGTAAGGCTGAGCGAGCCACTCAACCAAGTCTGGTGCATCCTTTAAAGTAATTGAACGCACCTTCTGCAACTTCCCACTTTGGCTCAAGCCTGTTGCTCCTGCCCTACCCCTACCACCCCTGCGGAAGGGCCTGCCTCTTCCTCTGCATGTCATTTTTTAAATGACCCTGTGACAAAACTCTTAGTCCCTATACCGCTGAAGGACTGCTGCAGTATAGGTGAGCGGTCAGCAGTGGTGCACGTCAACCCTATCTATTGTGGACCTATAGCGGTCCTTACAGAACAGCAGACTGTACTGCACTCAGGCCTATGTACCGTAGCACCCTATACCAAGTTACCAGTCCTTATAAGAACTTTTGTGGACCAAGCAGGTTGTGTGTTAGTGATTAGCAGACTGTACGTCAGTCCCTATACCAATGAAGGACTGCTGCAGTATAGGGCAGCGGTCAGCAGTAGTGCACGTCAACCCTATGTATTGTGGACCGATAGCGGTCCTTACAGAACAGCAGACTGTACTGCACTCAGGCCTATGTACCGTAGCACCCTATACCAAGTTACCAGTCCTTATAAAAACTTTTGTGGACCAAGCAGGTTGTGTGTTAGTGATTAGCAGACTGTACGTCAGTCCCTATACCAATGAAGGACTGCTGCAGTATAGGGCAGCGGTCAGCAGTAGTGCACGGCAACCCTATGTATTGTGGACCGATAGCGGTCCTTACAGAACAGCAGACTGTACTGCACTCAGGCCTATGTACCGTAGCACCCTATACCAAGTTACCAGTCCTTATAAGAACTTTTGTGGACCAAGCAGGTTGTGTGTTAGTGATTAGCAGACTGTACGTCAGTCCCTATACCAATGAAGGACTGCTGCAGTATAGGGCAGCGGTCAGCAGTAGTGCACGTCAACCCTATGTATTGTGGACCGATAGCGGTCCTTACAGAACAGCAGACTGTACTGCACTCAGGCCTATGTACCGTAGCACCCTATACCAAGTTACCAGTCCTTATAAGAACTTTTGTGGACCAAGCAGGTTGTGTGTTAGTGATTAGCAGACTGTACGTCAGTCCCTATACCAATGAAGGACTGCTGCAGTATAGGGCAGCGGTCAGCAGTAGTGCACGTCAACCCTATGTATTGTGGACCGATAGCGGTCCTTACAGAACAGCAGACTGTACTGCACTCAGGCCTATGTACCGTAGCACCCTATACCAAGTTACCAGTCCTTATAAGAACTTTTGTGGACCAAGCAGGTTGTGTGTTAGTGTTTAGCAGACTGTGCGTCAGTCCCTATACCGCTGAAGGACTGCTGCAGTATAGGGCAGCGGTCAGCAGTAGTGCACGGCAACCCTATGTATTGTGGACCGATAGCGGTCCTTACAGAACAGCAGACTGTACTGCACTCAGGCCTATGTACCGTAGCACCCTATACCAAGTTACCAGTCCTTATAAGAACTTTTGTGGACCAAGCAGGTTGTGTGTTAGTGTTTAGCAGACTGTGCGTCAGTCCCTATACCGCTGAAGGACTGCTGCAGTATAGGGCAGCGGTCAGCAGTAGTGCACGGCAACCCTATGTATTGTGGACCGATAGCGGTCCTTACAGAACAGCAGACTGTACTGCACTCAGGCCTATGTACCGTAGCACCCTATACCAAGTTACCAGTCCTTATAAGAACTTTTGTGGACCAAGCAGGTTGTGTGTTAGTGTTTAGCAGACTGTGCGTCAGTCCCTATACCGCTGAAGGACTGCTGCAGTATAGGGCAGCGGTCAGCAGTAGTGCACGTCAACCCTATGTATTGTGGACCGATAGCGGTCCTTACAGAACAGCAGACTGTAACGCACTCAGGCCTATGTACCGTAGCACCCTATACCAAGTTACCAGTCCTTATAAGAACTTTTGTGGACCAAGCAGGTTGTGTATTAGTGTTTAGCAGACTGTGCGTCAGTCCCTATACCGCTGAAGGACTGCTGCAGTATAGGGCAGCGGTCAGCAGTAGTGCACGGCAACCCTATCTATTGTGGACCGATAGCGGTCCTTACAGAACAGCAGACTGTACCGCACCCAAGCCTATGTACCGTAGCACCCTAGACAGACCAAGTTACCAGTCCTTATAAGAACTTTTGTGGAACAAGTGAGTTGTGAATGATTAGCAGACTGCAGCAGAAGGGCAGCAGTCAAGTATAATATTCTTTCTATATTTGGAAGAAAGAATATTATACGTGTACAAGCCTATTACCGTACCACTGATACCAGTCCTGAAAAGAACCTTTGTGGAACTAATAGTAACAGCAAGTCTTTAAAATTATCCTCACTGCCTGACACACTGCTTCCTGCCTGTCCCTATACAAATTGGCAAAAAAGAGTAGGCTGGAACGATTAGCTGGAACAGCTCTTTTGTGGACCTGATAGTAACAGCTAATGATGATGATGATGATGATGATGAAGAAAGACTAATCTGGCTGAGCTGTCCCTAAAATAGCAGCATACAGCGCTCTGTCCCTTTATCTAAACTGACAAAAGAAACTCAGGCTGCTGACCTAACACCTATACCAGTCCTGAAAAGAACTTTTGTGTACCAAATAGCTAGCGTTTTCTCTGTCCCTACTCCACACAGGATCCTTTCCCTACAGTGACAGAAGAAAGAATGTAAAATGGCCACCGGATCGGGTGTATTTATAGGTTAGGGGGAATGTCCAAGTGTCCATGAGCTGTCATGTCTCAATTGGTTGTCCTGTAACACATGATAAACGTGTCACGAAAGGTTAAAGTTCTTGTATACATTAAACACGTAAGTCCGCCGGGGCGAACGACGGAAAAAGGCGTTCGAACCCGCGGACGGCGAAAGTCGGAAATTCGCCGCGAAACGACCGCCGGGCGAACCGTTCGGCCATCACTAATAGGGACTGACGCACAGTCTGCTAAACACTAACACACAACCTGCTTGGTCCACAAAAGTTTTTATAAGGACTGGTAACTTGGTATAGGGTGCTACGGTACATAGGCCTGAGTGCAGTACAGTCTGCTGTTCTGTAAGGACCGCTATCGGTCCACAATACATAGGGTTGCCGTGCACTACTGCTGACCGCTGCCCTATACTGCAGCAGTCCTTCATTGGTATAGGGACTGACGTACAGTCTGCTAATCACTAACACACAACCTGCTTGGTCCACAAAAGTTCTTATAAGGACTGGTAACTTGGTATAGGGTGCTACGGTACATAGGCCTGAGTGCGTTACAGTCTGCTGTTCTGTAAGGACCGCTATCGGTCCACAATACATAGGGTTGCCGTGCACTACTGCTGACCGCTGCCCTATACTGCAGCAGTCCTTCATTGGTATAGGGACTGACGTACAGTCTGCTAATCACTAACACACAACCTGCTTGGTCCACAAAAGTTCTTATAAGGACTGGTAACTTGGTATAGGGTGCTACGGTACATAGGCCTGAGTGCGTTACAGTCTGCTGTTCTGTAAGGACCGCTATCGGTCCACAATACATAGGGTTGCCGTGCACTACTGCTGACCGCTGCCCTATACTGCAGCAGTCCTTCATTGGTATAGGGACTGACGTACAGTCTGCTAATCACTAACACACAACCTGCTTGGTCCACAAAAGTTCTTATAAGGACTGGTAACTTGGTATAGGGTGCTACGGTACATAGGCCTGAGTGCGTTACAGTCTGCTGTTCTGTAAGGACCGCTATCGGTCCACAATACATAGGGTTGCCGTGCACTACTGCTGACCGCTGCCCTATACTGCAGCAGTCCTTCATTGGTATAGGGACTGACGTACAGTCTGCTAATCACTAACACACAACCTGCTTGGTCCACAAAAGTTCTTATAAGGACTGGTAACTTGGTATAGGGTGCTACGGTACATAGGCCTGAGTGCGTTACAGTCTGCTGTTCTGTAAGGACCGCTATCGGTCCACAATACATAGGGTTGCCGTGCACTACTGCTGACCGCTGCCCTATACTGCAGCAGTCCTTCATTGGTATAGGGACTGACGTACAGTCTGCTAATCACTAACACACAACCTGCTTGGTCCACAAAAGTTCTTATAAGGACTGGTAACTTGGTATAGGGTGCTACGGTACATAGGCCTGAGTGCGTTACAGTCTGCTGTTCTGTAAGGACCGCTATCGGTCCACAATACATAGGGTTGCCGTGCACTACTGCTGACCGCTGCCCTATACTGCAGCAGTCCTTCATTGGTATAGGGACTGACGTACAGTCTGCTAATCACTAACACACAACCTGCTTGGTCCACAAAAGTTCTTATAAGGACTGGTAACTTGGTATAGGGTGCTACGGTACATAGGCCTGAGTGCGTTACAGTCTGCTGTTCTGTAAGGACCGCTATCGGTCCACAATACATAGGGTTGCCGTGCACTACTGCTGACCGCTGCCCTATACTGCAGCAGTCCTTCATTGGTATAGGGACTGACGTACAGTCTGCTAATCACTAACACACAACCTGCTTGGTCCACAAAAGTTCTTATAAGGACTGGTAACTTGGTATAGGGTGCTACGGTACATAGGCCTGAGTGCGTTACAGTCTGCTGTTCTGTAAGGACCGCTATCGGTCCACAATACATAGGGTTGCCGTGCACTACTGCTGACCGCTGCCCTATACTGCAGCAGTCCTTCATTGGTATAGGGACTGACGTACAGTCTGCTAATCACTAACACACAACCTGCTTGTTCCACAAAAGTTCTTATAAGGACTGGTAACTTGGTATAGGGTGCTACGGTACATAGGCTTGAGTGCGGTACAGTCTGCTGTTCTGTAAGGACCGCTATCGGTCCACAATAGATAGGGTTGACGTGCACCACTGCTGACCGCTGCCCTATACTGCAGCAGTCCTTCAGCGGTATAGGGACTGACGTACAGTCTGCTAAACACTAATACACAACCTGCTTGGTCCACAAAAGTTCTTATAAGGACTGGTAACTTGGTATAGGGTGCTACGGTACATAGGCTTGAGTGCGGTACAGTCTGCTGTTCTGTAAGGACCGCTATAGGTCCACAATAGATAGGGTTGACGTGCACCACTGCTGACCGCTGCCCTATACTGCAGCAGTCCTTCAGCGGTATAGGGACTGACGTACAGTCTGCTAAACACTAATACACAACCTGCTTGGTCCACAAAAGTTCTTATAAGGACTGGTAACTTGGTATAGGGTGCTACGGTACATAGGCTTGAGTGCGGTACAGTCTGCTGTTCTGTAAGGACCGCTATAGGTCCACAATAGATAGGGTTGACGTGCACCACTGCTGACCGCTCACCTATACTGCAGCAGTCCTTCAGCGGTATAGGGACTAAGAGTTTTGTCACAGGGTCATTTAAAAAATGACATGCAGAGGAAGAGGCAGGCCCTTCCGCAGGGGTGGTAGGGGTAGGGCAGGAGCAACAGGCTTGAGCCAAAGTGGGAAGTTGCAGAAGGTGCGTTCAATTACTTTAAAGGATGCACCAGACTTGGTTGAGTGGCTCGCTCAGCCTTACTCTTCTGCACCCTCCTCATCCTCTCGATCTGCACCCTCTTCTTCACTCTCTGCTATGTGCACCCCCAAAGACACTACCACCAACAACACGACCACCACCACCACCACCACATACCTTCCGCTTGAGTCACTGGAATTATTTTCCGATCCATATCAAGAGGACATTTCTGATGCGCAGCCACTCTTGGTATTGGATCAGGAAGAGGAGGTAGCAACAAGCGCTACTCAGCAGTCTGACGCCAGTACCCAGATCAGCCCAAGGAGGAGGTTGGTCCCCGGTGTTGCTGCCTACTCTACTTATAGCGGTGGGGAAGGTGACGTTGATGATGACGTGTCTAGTGATGTCACGTGGGTGCCCACAAGAGAGGAAGAGGAGGGGAGTTCAGAGGGAGATATGGACCAGCAGATAGGGAGGAGAAGCAGCAATGACTTACATTGCACAGCAGGGACAAAGCAGACTGCAAATGTATCAGGAGCGAGTCATCGACCATGTACGGTCACATCTGGCGCTCCCAGGACACCGGCACATGGCTCCGCAGTGTGGGCTTTTTTTAACGTGTCCGCTGCTGACAATAGCGTTGCCATCTGCAATCTTTGCAGTCAACGCGTTAGTCGCGGTAAGCCCAATACTCACCTAGGGACGACCGCCTTAAGAAGGCACATGAGCAGCCATCACCGAGCCCAGTGGGAGCAACGGAACACACAAAGCCACACTGCAGGCTCTCACCGTCCAGCCTCGTCTTCTACTTCTCCTTCTCCTCTCTCCTCACAATTGTCCTCCACTCCACCTTCCATCACGCCAAGCTCACATTTTTCTGCAAAAAGGCAGGCTTCCGTGGGCCTAATGTTTGAGCGTAAAAAAATGATGACGCCGGATAACCCTCTTGCCCAACGGTTGGCGGCTGGCTTGTCAGAACTCATAGCCCGCCAACTACTGCCATATAAACTGGTGGACTCGGAGGCCTTTCGCAAATTTGTGGCCATTGGAACACCACAATGGAAGGTCCCAGGAAGGAAGTATTTCTCAGAGAAGGGCATCCCAGAGCTATATGGCCATGTTCAGCGGCAAGTGAATGTATCTCTGGCACACAGTGTCGGTGCCAAGATACATCTGACCACAGACACGTGGTCTAGCAAACACGGGCAGGGAAGGTATATCAGTTTTACTGCCCACTGGGTGAACCTTCTGACGGCCGTCAAGCATGTAACCCGTGGCACCCGTGTAGATTTGGTTTTACCGCCACGGATTGCATGCAGGCCTGACTCTTCTTCTCCTCCTCCTACTCCATCCTCCTCCCTCTCCTCCTCAGCTGCCTCCTCCTTTTCCGCTGCTAGCGTCTCTTCCACTGCACCGCCCAAGCTCCCCAGAACCTATTCCACATGCCAGGTGAGACGTTGCCATGCCGTGCTGCGTCTGTTGTGCCTGGAAGCAAAGAGCCACACTGGCCCGGCACTCCTTTCAGCTTTGCGTTCACAGGCAGATGAGTGGCTAACACCGCTCAATTTGACAGTTGGTAAAGTGGTGTGTGACAACGGTGCCAATCTGCTTAGCGCATTGAAACAGGGCAAAATCACGCACGTGCCGTGCATGGCACACGTCTTAAACTTGGTCGTGCAGCGATTCCTTGTCAAATACCCTGGGGTCCAGGACATCTTGCGGCAGGCAAGGAAAATCTCGGCCCATTTCAGAAGATCTTACACGGCCATGGCTCGCCTTGCTGACATTCAGCGGCGACACCATCTGCCGGTCAGACGTCTTATTTGCGATTGCCCGACGCGATGGAACTCAACCTTCTATATGCTTGATAGGCTGCTCCAGCAGAAACGTGCAGTTAACGTCTACCTGTATGAACTCTGCGAAAGAAACGGTTCTGGGGAGCTGGGTTTTTTTTCACCGCGCCAGTGGCTGCTCATGCGCGACACATGCAGACTTCTGCGGCCATTTGAGGAGATCACCAAACTGGTCAGTCGCAGCCATGGCGCCATCAGTGACATGGTACCTTATGCCTTCTTTCTGGAGCGTGCATTGCGTCGTGTCATTGATCAGGCTGTGGAGGAGCAGGAGCGGGAAGATGAGGAAGTCGCAATGCTGGATGAATTCCCAGGGGGGGCTACTCTATCTGAGACAAGTCAACAACAGGAGTCTGATGAGGAGTCAGAGGAGGATGGTGCCGGGGCGGATGAGCAGGAGCAAGAAGAGCATGCTTTAAACCTTTCTGGGATCCCTGTTGTGCGAGGATGGGGAGAGGAGAATGAAGAGGACGACATTATCCTGGATGATGAGCAGGAGCCAGGCCACCACACCGCTTCCACTTTAGTGCAAATGGGGGCCTTCATGCTCCAGTGTTTTAATAGGGACCCCCGTATAAAAAGCATGAGGGTCAAGGACCAGTACTGGGTGGCAACGTACTTAGACCCCCGGTACAAACACAAAATGGCGGAAATGTTACCGCCGTCGCAGAGGGCTGTCAGAATGCAGCACTTCCAGGCCTTGCTTCGAGAAATGCTGCATTCTGCTTTTGCGTGCGCTGGCAGAGGAGCAATTCCCACTCCCAGAGAAGGATTTGCGGGTACCAATCCAACAGCGCCTGCAAGAAGAGGCCGGTTTGAAGATGTGTTGGTGACTTCGGATATGAGGTCATTCTTTCAGCCGACCCATCGACAGGTGTCATCCGGATCCAGCATCAGGGAACGCCTAGACCGTCAGGTGTCCGACTACATTGGGTTAACGGCCGATGTGGACGCTCTGAGGAGTGATGAACCCCTAGACTACTGGGTGGGCAGGCTTGACCTCTGGCCAGAGCTTGCCCAATTTGCAATCGAACTGTTGGCTTGCCCCTCATCCAGTGTCCTGTCCGAAAGGACGTTCAGCGCAGCAGGGGGGATTGTGACCGATAAGCGTACTCGCCTAGCTCACCACAGTGTTAACTACCTCACATTTCTAAAAATGAATGAGGCATGGATCTCGGAGGAATTCAACACATGTGATCAGTAGACCATGTATATGTCTATAAACAATTTTTGGAATCAAGCACACAGACCTTCTTAATTCATTTGGCTCACTTCCCTGACCCAAAAAAGCACACCGTACTATATGCCCCTACCCTCCTCTTTGAAGAGGTTGAGCGGTGTCATATTTCTACTGGGGCTGCTTATTATGAGGGGTTCCCACCATCCCTGTGCTGTGCTGACTTCCTCCTGGGTGTTCTTATTATGAGGGGCTCCCACCATCCCTGTGCTGTGCTGACTTCCTCCTGGGGGTTCTTATTATGAGGGGATCACACCATCCCTGTGCTGTGCTGACTTCCTCCTGGGGCTGCTTACGGTGCTGCTGTCAGCGCTGTATGTCACGGAGCTGCTGTCAGCGCTGTATGTCACGGAGCTGCTGTCAGCGCTGTATGTCACGGAGCTGCTGTCAGCGCTGTATGTCACGGAGCTGCTGTCAGCGCTGTATGTCACGGAGCTGCTGTCAGCGCTGTATGTCACGGAGCTGCTGTCAGCGCTGTATGTCACGGAGCTGCTGTCAGCGCTGTATGTCACGGTGCTGCTGTCAGCGCTGTATGTCACGGAGCTGCTGTCAGCGCTGTATGTCACGGAGCTGCTGTCAGTGCTGTATGTCACGGAGCTGCTGTCAGCGCTGTATGTCACGGAGCTGCTGTCAGCGCTGTATGTCACGGAGCTGCTGTCAGCGCTGTATGTCACGGTGCTGCTGTCAGCGCTGTATGTCACGGAGCTGCTGTCAGCGCTGTATGTCACGGAGCTGCTGTCAGTGCTGTATGTCACGGAGCTGCTGTCAGCGCTGTATGTCACGGAGCTGCTGTCAGCGCTGTATGTCACGGAGCTGCTGTCAGCGCTGTATGTCACGGTGCTGCTGTCAGCGCTGTATGTCACGGAGCTGCTGTCAGCGCTGTATGTCACGGAGCTGCTGTCAGCGCTGTATGTCACGGAGCTGCTGTCAGCGCTGTATGTCACGGAGCTGCTGTCAGCGCTGTATGTCACGGAGCTGCTGTCAGCGCTGTATGTCACGGAGCTGCTGTCAGCGCTGTATGTCACGGTGCTGATGTCAGTGCTCTGTATTACGGTGCTGCTGTCAGTGCTCTGTATCTCCTGCACCCTCTTGTTTGCCTACCCTGGTCCCTGACCTTCCCTCTCCTCCATTGCCTTCATTAGCTCCATAGTCCTGAATTGTCAGAACAATTTCCCAAATAAAAAAAAAATGCTTGTAGTTATCGATCCCAAATTCACCTCATACATGTATTATGCTATTGTCCAGGTGGTGGGACTACGTGCTACCCCCTAATAATTACCCCGTGGCCGCAAATTCGACCTAAAGGTTTGCGAAATTCGCCTCCCATTGAAGTCAATGGAGCCCGCGGCGAACGGTCGTTTTCGCGAACGTTTGTGCCCGTTCGCGTTTCGCGTTCGCGAAACGTCCCGTCGGAAGTTCGTCCATCACTACACAGTATACACAGACATGTTTCTATTGGCTGAGAAGGTACTGGGGCAGCTATAATCTCGGGATTTTTATACCAAAACGATGTCGGTAAGGGACATTTCAGAGACAGATGTAAAAAAAACACAGATTTTTACATACTGTCCCTGGTTTTACTGAGGCTGGCAAACCTGATGGGGCCCCGTAGTGGCCCAGGGCCCTCGGGCAGTGCCTGAGTTCCCAAATGGTCTGTCCGCCCCTGCTCGGAGGCTCTAGCCCCTATAGCCTGCACTTGTAACGATGTGCCGAGTGCGCCGAGTCCTGCATACCCGACACAAGCCTACACAGACAAGCTTTTCATTTGCCTTGTGCCCTGTCAGCGGAGATTCTCCCCCGACATGCGCTCTGTATTGTAGTGCCGGCCCGGTGTGATGGGAGGAGGTGCAGAGGCACAGGAGATCAGATCTCCCATCGGGATGGGAGGAGGAGCAGAGAGCGCAGAGTGATGGGAGGAGCAGAGAGCGCAGTGTGATGGGAGGAGCAGAGAGAGCAGCGTGATGGGAGAAGTAGAGAGCACAGCGTGATGGGAGAAGTAGAGAGCACAGCGTGATGGGAGGAGTAGAGAGCGAAGCGTGATGGGAGGTGTAGAGAGCGCAGCGTGATGGGAGGAGTAGAGAGCGCAGCGTGATGGGAGGAGAAGAGAGCGCAGCGTGATGGGAGGAGCAGAGAGAGCAGCGTGATGGGAGGAGTAGAGAGTGCAGCGTGATGGGAGGAGAAGAGAGCGCAGTGTGATGGGAGGAGTAGAGAGCGCAGTGTGATGGGAGGAGTAGAGAGAGCAGCGGATGGGAGGAGTAGAAAGCGCAGCATGATGGGAGGAGTAGAGAGCGCAGTGTGATGGGAGGAGTAGAGAGCGCAGTGTGATGGGAAGAAGAGTAGAGAGCACAGTGTGATGGGAGGAGTAGAGAGCGCAACGTGATGGGAGGAGTAGAGAGTGCAGCGTGATGGGAGGAGAAGAGAGCACAGCGTGATGGGAGGAGCAGAGAGCGCAGCATGATGGGAGGAGTAGAGAGTGTCGAGTGATGGGAGTAGTAGAGAGCGCAGAGTGATGGGAGGAGTAGAGAGTGCAGAGTGATGGGAGGAGTAGAGAGCAAAGCGTGATGGGAGGAGCAGAGAGCGCAGTGTGATGGGAGGAGTAGAGAGCGCAGAGTGATGGGATGAGCAGAGAGCGCAGTGTGATGGGAGGAGTAGAGAGTGCAGAGTGATGGGAGGAGTAGAGAGCACAGCGTGATGGGAGGAGCAGAGAGCGCAGTGTGATGGGAGGAGTAGAGAGCGCAGAGTGATGGGAGGAGTAGAGAGCACAGCGTGATGGGAGGAGCAGAGAGCACAGCGTGATGGGAGGAGTAGAGAGCGCAGCGTGATGGGAGGAGTAGAGAGCGCAGCGTGATGGGAGGAGTAGAGAGCGCAGCGTGATGGGAGGAGTAGAGAGTGCAGAGTGATGGGAGGAGCAGAGAGCGCAGTGTGATGGGAGGAGTAGAGAGCGCAGAGTGATGGGAGGAGTAGAGAGCACAGCGTGATGGGAGGAGCAGAGAGCGCAGCGTGATGGGAGGAGTAGAGAGCGCAGCTTGGACCACAACCTACAGGAGCCAAGGAGGAGGGACTAAGCTCTACAACATGCAAGATCTCAAGTAAGCCCATACTATTAATACATATTAGTAAATCAACTGCTTAGTTTTGGGGTTGAGGGGGGGCGGGGGATGTTTGGTGGAGGTCAGTCAGTTGGGGGGTGGGCGCAGTTTGCCATCTTGACACTGGGCACCAAATGGCCTGCTTGTGGCCCTTGGAAAAGCAACCTGCTGTGGATCGCTTTTCAGAAATCGGTATAGCAGTGGCAAGCAGCAGTTTCAAATCCCAAGGGAGATTTTGTAGTAAAATACAGCAATTGTGATCTCCAGGTCAGCAGCGTAAAGCTCCACATTTCTCCCATGACAGGTTTCATTAATGGCAGCAAGTTTTGATAAAAATATCAGAATCCTAGAAAACTTTTTTTTTTTTCCACAGAATTGACAAGACCCAAGACAGAAAAGGGAAGTGCCCCTACCACGAGCACAAGGAACACCTTTCTTTATCACTGCAATACCTTCCACGTGTCCTGTCTTGTGTGCAATTTCCTTCCTATTGTATATTTGTTCTGCAGTACAGGAAGGTAGAAAATAAAGATAAATGTCATCTCTATATCTACTGACCTATAGTATATAGAACTAAAGCCGCGTACACACGGGCGGATTGTATGGCCTACTTAGTCCGTCATACAATCCGACGGACAGTCCGTCATACTTTCCAATGAACGGACTTGACCACACACGGATGCACAAACAGTCCGTTGAAAGCTTGCGCGATGACGTGTACAGCACGTACGACGGGACTAGAAATACGACGTCCAATACACTGCAATGCAACCTTCCGCCGTGTAAATCCTTTCTGAGCATGCGCCATTCTTAGTCCGTCGAACTAGCCTACTCACGAGCGGATTGTCCGCTGAAACCAAAGTATGACGGACAATATTACGGAAATTCCGAAATACTTAGTCCGCCAGACTGCACGCTGAAAAAGTCCGCTGAAGCCCACACACGAGCGGACTGTCCGCTGAAATGTGTTTCGGCGGACTAAGTAGGCCATACAATCCGCCCGTGTGTACGCGGCTTTAGAATCCCTGACTTTGAAGCAAAATGTTGCTATGATTATGCAAGGGTTAACAGTTGGCTCTTTAGTGTCACCATACATGTCACAATCTGATCGTATAATCTCTATACCAGCCTTTGGCCCCTTTCACACAGAAGGACCATACAGGTCCGCCTGTCAGTTTTTTAGGTGGACCTGAACAGACACTCCATAGAGGTCTATGGAGGGACGGATGTCATCAGTGACATGTCCGCTGACATCCAACCCAATCCGATCCAAAAAAGTGTGATGGAGGAAAAAAACTATTTTTCCATTCGTCTGCGGATCGGGTGATGACGGACTCTACGGTCCGTCTTCATCCAATCCCCCATAGGGGAGAGCGGCGCTCTGAGAGGTCGGTCCCGGCACAGTGTGCAGAGATGGACCTGTCATCTTCCTGCTCAGCAGGGATCGATGGAGCGATCCCCCCGCTGAGCACAATGGGCTACGTACATGGACACGTCCATGTGAAGGAGTCCTTTCTCAACTATTCTAACACAGAGGAACCCTTGAAATAACTTTAGATCTCACTGAACCCCTAATAATTACTATATCTACAACTCACGATACATTAGTGTGATAGTCGGTGGGAAGAATTCTCCTTTGCCCTTGTACACACGGTCGGAGATTCCGTCGGAATGTGTCCGATCGGAGCGTTTTGTCGGATATTCCGACTGTGTGTGGTCTGCATCGGACTGTTTCCGTGGGAATATCCGTTGGACCAACTTTTCCAACTTGCCGGAAATATTTTCCGCCAAAATGCTCCGATCGGACATACTCCGATCATGTGTAGAGAATTCCGATCGGACAAAGTGCCACGCATGCTCAGATCAAATTCCTACACCAAAGCTATTGGCTACTAGCGTGAACATAGTCCCATCGTAACGAAATAACGTCATCACGTCGGATTTTCCGACAACTTTGTCCGACCGTGTGTGTACAACAGTTTGGGACAAAATCCGTCGGACAAAATCTGACGGATTTGGTTGTCGGAATCTCCAACCGTGTGTACAAGGGCTTATACTTGCGGTCATTGGAAAGAATTATTCGCTTACAGATAGCTACAAAGATCAATGGTGTCAGTGGGAACTTATCTGAGAAGCAGAAATTGCTCATTGCTCAAGGAACCTCTAGCAACCTCTGGACCCTTGGGTTCTGTTTCACCCCGGTTGAGAAACACTGCTCTACACAATAAGCTAGAAACTATTTAATATGAGGAGAATCCAAAACCATCTAATCAATGTGTATCGAATCAGACAGTCCCTTGCACATACATACAGTGCCTTGAAAAAGTATTCATACCCTTTGAAATTTTCCACATTTCTCATGTTTCAACCAAAACGTGAATGTATGTTATTGGGATTTTATGTGATAGACCAACACAAAGCGGTACATAATGGTGAAGTGGAAGGAAAATGATAAATGTTTTTCAAAATTTTTTACAGATAAATATGTGAAAATTGTGGCGTGCATTTGTATTCAGCCCCCTTTACTCTGATATCCCTAACTAAAATCTAGTGGAACCAATTGCCTTCAGAAGTCACCTAATTAGTAAATAGAACCCACCTGTGTGTAATTTGATCTCAGTATAAAGATAGCTGTTCTGTGAAGCCCTTAGAGGCTTGTTAGAGAACCTTACTGAGCAAACCGCATCATGTATGCCAAGGAACACACCAGACAGGTAAGGAATAAAGTTGTGGAGAAGTTTAAAGCAGGGTTAGGTTATACAAAAATATTCCAAGCTTTGAACATCTCATGGAGCACTGTTAAATCCATTATACGAAAATAGAAAGAGTTATGCCGCGTACACAAGACCGGACTTTCCGGCAGACTAGGTCCGATGGTCTTCCCGACAGACTTTTCAGCGGAGTTCTGATGGACTTTCCGAATGAACGGACTTGGCCACACACAAATGGACTAAGTCCGTTCAAAATTCTATTTGTTTTGAATGTGATGATGTAAGACGGGACTAAAAAAGGAAGTTCAATAGCCAGTAGCCAATAACTTCCCTTGCGTCATATTTGGTCTGTCGGACCAGCATACAGACAAATGGTTTTCCCGATAGGAATTGAGTCCGTCAGACAGAGTTGAAGCATGATCTATTTCTAGGTCCGTCTGATTTTTTTTTTAATGAAAAACGATCGGACTAGCCCACACATGATCGGATTGTCCGACGGACTGATCCCGTCTGACCTAGTCCCCCAGAAAGTCCGGTCTTGTGTACGCGGCATTAAGCACAATTGCAAACCTACCAAGACATGGCTGTCCACCTAAACTGACAGGCAGGGCAAGGAGAGCATTAATCGAAGAAGCAGCCAAGAAGACCATGGTACCTCTGGAGGAGCTGCAGAGATCCACAGCTCAGGTGGGAGAATCTGTCCACAGGACAACTATTAGTCGTGCTCTCCACAAATCTGGCCTTTATGGAAGAGTGGCAAGAAGAAAGTCATTGTTGAAAGAAAGCCATAAGTCCCATTTGCAGCTTGCGAGGAGCCATATGGGGGACACAGCAAACATGTGGAAGAAGGTTCTCTGGTCAGATGAGACCAACATTTTATTTTTTGGCCTAAAAGCAAAATGCTGTGTGTGGCAGAAAACTAACACTGCACATCACCCTGAACACACCATCCCCACCATGAAACATGGTGGTGGCAGTATCATGTTGTGGAGATGCTTTTCTTCAGCAGGGACAGGGAAGCTGGTCAGTGTTGATGGGAAGGTGGATGGACCAAAATACAGGGCAATCTTAGAAGAAAACCTGTTAGAGTCTGCAAAAGACTTGAGACTGGGGTGGAGGTTCACCTACCAGCATGACAACGACCCTAAACATATAGCCAGAGCTACAATGGAATGGTTTAGATCAAAGCATATTCATGTGTTAGAATGACCCATTCAAAGTCCAAACCTAAATCCAATTGAGAATCTGTGGCAAGACTTGAAAATTGCTGTTCACAGACGCTCTCCATCCAATCTGACAGAGCTTGAGCCATTTTGCAAAGAAGAATGGGCAAAAATTTCACTCTCGAGGTATGCAAAGCTGGTAGAGACATCCCCAAAAAGACTTGCAGCTGTAATTGCAGCAAAAGGTGGTTCTACAAAGTATTGACTCGGGGGGGCTGAATACAAATGTACCCTACACTTTTCAGATATTTATTTTGTAAAAAAATGTGGAAACCATTTATAATTTTTCTTCCACTTCACAACTATGCACCACTTTGTGTTGGTCTATCACATAAAATCCCACTAAAATACATTTACATTTTTGGTTGTAACATGACAAAATGTGGAAAATGTAAAGGGGTATGAATACTTTTTCAAGGCAATGTAGTTGTTGGTAGATCTAAAGGACATTGTACAATCAGATAGCAACAAGTGAACTATACTCCCCCTCACTCCAGTAATGCCAAGCCCAGGAGCTTCCTGCCTGTCATTGACATCTTTGGCTGGTTTCCCTCCAGGTTCCAATCTTTGACCGCTTTGATTGGTCAGGCAAAGATAACATCACTAGAGTGAGACAAGGGGTCCTGAGATTGAGAAGAGTGAGACACGAGGCCCTGAGATGGAGAAGAGTGAGATATGAGACCCCTTTCACACTGGGGTGTTTTTCAGGCGCTATAGCGTTAAAAAAAGTGCATGTAAAACGCCTGAAAGAAGCCTCATCTGCAATCCCAATGTGAAAGCCGGAGTGCTTTCATACTGAGACCTCTTTCACACTATGCCGTTTTTCAGGCGCTTTAGCATTAAAATAAGCGCCTGTAAAGCACCTGAAAGAAGCCTCAACTGCAATCCCAATGTGAAAGCCCGGGTGCTTTCACACTGAGGAGCTGCGCTGGCAGGGCGTCAAAAAAATTCCTGCAAGCAGCTTCTTTGCAGCGCTTTTGGAGCATTGAATACACCACTCCTAAAGCGCCCCTTCCCATTGAAATCAATGGGAAGCGCCTGCAAAACTCCTGCAAAGCACCTGAAAAGTGCCTGCAAAGCGCTTTTTGCAGCAGCGCTTTGTGGGCGCTTTTAACCCTTTATTTGGCCACTAGCAGGAGTTAAAAGCGCCCCAATAGCGCTTGAAAAATGCTGCTAAAGCGCTGCTAGTTTAAGCGGCGCTTTACGAGCGTTTTTCAGGCACTGACATTGTGAAAGGTCTCCTAAAGCACTTGGGCTTTCACATTGGGATTGCAGATGAGGCTTCTTTTAAGAGCTTTACAGGTGCTTTTTTTTAATGCTAAAGCGCCTGAAAAATGCCTGAAAAACACCCCAGTGTTAAAGGGGTCTGAGACTTTGATATGGAGAAGAGTGAGACATAGGGCCCTGAGATGGAGAAGAGTAAGACATGGGGCCTTGAGATGGAGTAAGACATGAGGCACTGAGTGAGAGAAGGGGCCCCAACATGTAGAAGAGTGAGGCATGGGACCTTGAGATGGATAAGGGTTCCTTAATGCTTTTTTCTATAAAGCCCAATCATAAATAGTTATAGCCCTGGTTCCATCTTGTATTTTTTGTAGAGCATGATAAGGCTGGGCCCTCTTGGGTGCAGAGCAAGTTCCAGACCATTACTACTAGAGAAATTGTTTTTGAGATGGAGAAGAATGAGACAAGGGGACCTGAGAAGAAGAAGAGTGAAACATGGGGCCCTGAGATGAAGAAAAGGGAGTCATGGGGCTCTGAGATGGAGCAGAGGAAGACAAGGGGTCCTGAGATGGAAAAAAGAGAGACCTGAGGCCTTGAATTTGAAAACAGAGTGAAACATGGGGCCCTGAGATGGAGAAGAGTGAGACATGGACCCTGAGATGGAGAATAGCGAGACATGGGGCCCTGAGATGGAGAAGAGTGAGACATGGACCCTGAGATGGAGAATATCGAGACATGGGGCCCTGAGATGTTGAAGAGTAAGACAAGGGGCGATGAGATGGAGAAGAGTGAAGCATGGGGCCCTGAGATGGAGAAGAGTGAAGCATGGGGCCCTGAGATGGAGAAGAGTGAGACATGGAATCCTGAGCTGTAGAAGAGTCAGACATGGGTCCTTGAGCTGTAGAAGAGTCCCTTGATGGTTTTTCTATGAAGTTTCATCATAAATAGTTATAGTCCTGGTTCCTCCTTGGGTTTTATGTAGAGCATGATAAGGCTGGGCCTTCTTGTGTGCAGAGGAGGTTCCAGGCCTTGTTTGGAGGACATTAGAAGGTACTTACCAACGAGCACTGGAGGTTCTATTCGCACCCATGCTCTGGTTGATTTTAATCAAATCAAATTAATTTGTGTTCTTTTGTAGGTCCTCAGCGATGGCCCCTGAGGAAGGACAACATAAAACACTCCCTATGCAAACAAGAAGGCAATTGGTGATTAGTCCAAAGAAAGTCCATATGATCCCAGTAGCTTAAAACCTGGATTTGGGAGAAGTGATTCGCTCTTCATTAGAAATCATTATTAAAAGCTGATGGGTGGTGGGCACAGAGCTACAACACGTACCCAGTAAGCTGGACCATATAGTGCAAACAGGTCACAGAGAATCCCCCACTGAAGGCCAATCTGTAGAAGCTGGGATCAAGCAGTGGCCAGGCCAGTCACAGCATGAATGGGCTCCCCGTGATTGTACAAGGCTTGTCAATAGCAATTATTATAACAGTGCTAGAAACCTTCACTGGCAGTGCGGAGACTTGTTCCCATCACCTAATTTGAGTATGGCATGTTGTAGCCATACATTGACATCTACAGACAGCAAAGCAGCTTGGTAGCCGCAATGTATTGTTTTGTCTATTGCCTGTGATTCCTGAGCAAAAGAGATTTTGGCTAGTGTGTTGTGTTCATCTGTCTTATACAGTACCTAAAATACATTCATGTAACATATAAAACACTTCAGTTGACTTGTTGCAACATGCTGCGATGCGTTGTAGAAAGTTGTGCATGGTGTTGTATAACAATGCAGACATGCTCCTTTTTCGTGAAACACAATTTTATGCCGTGAACAGGGCATATTTATTTTCTCAGTGTCTTTATGTTGAGTCTGCATTGATCAATCAATGGACATCAATGCAGAATAACCCACCTGATGTGAATGAGCCCTCAGGATGAGTGTGTATTGAATATATTGAAGTGATATCTCTGAAAAAATGTATTGAGAAATAATGATCCTCAGGCATGGATGTGGAGTGGCTGGCTATCACTGCTTGGCTTTCAGTTCTAGATGGAGGGTGGGTGACCATCACTGCTTGACTGGCAGTTATGGGAGCAGGGTGGTTATCACTTCTTGGCTGTTTGTCCGGAATGTAGGCTGGGTGGACATTAGTACTTGACTGTCAGTCCTAGAGGAGGGTAGGTGGCCATCACTGCTTGTCTGTCAGTCCTTAAGGGGAGGCGGATGGCCATCACTGCTTGACTGTTATGCCCTGTACACAAGATCAGACTTTCTGACAATAAAACTGTGGATTTTTGTTCGTAGGATGTTGGCTTCAACTTGTCTTGCATACACATGGTCACACAATTATGAACGTAGTGACTTACAAGATGTACTACATATCTCCACTACGAATGCCAGTTTTACAAGACTTACAAGCACTTCCGGCTCGTACTTGATTCCGACCATGCATGGACTTTTGTCCAACGGACATGTATACACACGATTGGAAAGTCCGACAGCAAACATTTGTTGGTGGAAAATTTTAGAACCTGCAAGCCAACATTTGTTGGCGGAAAGTCAGACAACATATGTCTGATGGAGCATACACATGGTCGGACTTTCCACCAACAAGCTCACATCCAACATTTGTTGTCGGGTCATGTGTACACGGCATTAGTCCTCGATGCAGAATGGATGGTCATCACTGCGTGGCTGTCAGTCCTGGATGTAGACTGGGTGGTCATCACTGCTTGGCTGTCAGTCTTGGATATAGGCTGGGTAGACATCAGTGCTTGGCTTTCAGTCCTGCAGGAGGGTGGATGGCCATTTCTGCTTGTCTGTCAGTCCTGAATGGGAGGCATATATTGCTCACTGCTTGTCTGTCAGTCCTGAATGGGAGGCATATATTGCTCACTGCTTGTCTGTCAGTCCTGAATGGGCAGTGGTTGGCCATCGCTGCTTGGCTGTCAGTCCTGGATTTAGGCTGGTGGTCAACACTAATTTTCTGCCAGTCCTGGATGTTGGGGCACCCAAAGATGCCGCAGGTTTTTTATAATCCTATAGTGTATAATACTATGAAAAAGAAATGTGCCCTGTGCCGCTAAAGTGTTTGGGTTTGACTTGAAGAAAAGGTGGCAACCCTAGCTGTCAGTGTGAATAGAGGAATGCCGTTAACCGGCACCTCCAATTTATACTGTGATCAGCTGTGATTAGACTCAGCCGATCGCATGGTAAAGAGCCTACTTCCAGGGGCATTGCTAGGTCTACAAAAGATCTGCGGCCAAAGCCCATAGCAGCATAGTAAAGAAAGTCATACGCTTGGGCGGGCATACACATGTATATACAGTAATATACATGGGTGTGTGTATATATCCCCAGAGAGCCTCCCCCTTACATTAGGGTCCCCAGAGAGCCTCCCCCTTACATTAGGGTCCCCAGAGAGCCTCCCTTTTAAATCAGGGTGCCCATAGAGCCTCCCACTTACATCCGGGTTTGCAGAGAGACTCCCCCTTGCATCAGGGTCCCCAGAGAGCCTCCCCCTTGCATCAGGGTCCCCAGAGGGTCTCGCACTTACATCTGGATTCCCAGAGAGCCTCCCTTTCCCTTGGGGACCCCTGCAGAGACTCTGGGCT
Organism: Lithobates pipiens; assembly: GCF_037356315.1. Classification (NCBI taxonomy): domain Eukaryota; kingdom Metazoa; phylum Chordata; class Amphibia; order Anura; family Ranidae; genus Lithobates; species Lithobates pipiens. The sequence continues at coordinate 591,428,184 of NW_027507903.1, forward strand.
GTGGGCCCCAGATTCGGGGCTATAGCCCCAAAAGCCACCCCCTGGCGACACCACTGCCTACCTCAGAGGCTCTTTACCATGTTCAGAGATGGCATGTGTCTGACTAACAGACCGATCCACCAATCGCTGTGCTGTGCCCCCCCAGGGTCGCGCAGGAGCGGCATGTGTTAAAGGACGTCATATGATGCCCAGTCACAAGTGAACCCCCGCCCAGCTGTCATCTTGCTATAGCCCGGGCAGGATGCGGTTAACCTCCTTTAACAGACCAAGAAGTCCAAAAGTGGCAGTTAGAGGGTTGAGGCAAAACATTTACCACTGACAGGGGTGCTTACAAAGGCCAGCTTCTATCCATTTATATAAAACCTTTATCCCAAAAAATTGAAAAACTCTTACTGTAACTACTTAACCACCTCAATACCGGACACTTTCACCCTCTTCCTGCCCAGGCCGATTTTCAGCTGCCAGCGCTGTCGCACTTTGAATGGCGATTACTCGGTCATCCAACACTGTACCCAAATTTAATTTTGTATCATTTTACAAGACAAAAAGCAGTGATCAAAAGTATCACAGAATGAACAGGAATATGAAAACAAAATATTTCAAGGACGTTTTCCACACAACCTTGGCTGCTTGCAATGAATAACAAAACAATGCAATCCAGTTTGACAGAACATATTATAATCAGAAATAATCAGAGGGGAAACAGCAGAGGAAAAAAGGAAAACAAAGTGGGAGGGCGGGAGCAGAAGAGCTCTGGGTAATGCGGATGTAGCACCACTCCCACAGGGGTTGCAGATGACTGGGTTCCCCAGCCCTGCACAGCCAGCCAACAAGCATTTTCCACACTTTCTCCAGACACAAGGAACAGTCTTTGAGCTTTGTTTTCATTATTTTATTATGGGAAATAACTTGGATTGGGAATAAGAATTACGGGATGTCCAACTTGACTGAAACGAATTTCCAGTGACAAGAACTTGAACTGTCCTCCTTCCTGCACACTGACCGTCTTTTAAAATGAAATGCAAAAAGCCCCTTGAGGACTAGGGAACTTTCAGTGCCTTAGAAAGTAGTACTCTGTGTAGTAAGCAACATCCAGGAGTATCTCCAACTCTTTTGTAGACATTGATCCCAGTTCCACTGTCTGCAGGACTACCAGCCCACCTGGCTGCCCCTTTATCAGCTCTCCTGGCTGCTCTGAAGATCTCCCAGGGCAAGGGACTGGAAGGGTTAAGCACAATGCCGTCCTCCAGAAAGGCTTGTTACATGTAGCAGTCTCTCCCCTTATGAATCCCTAGGTGTGCTGATCTACTCACACTGTTCTCCTTGCTCCCTGTAGCTCCTTAGGTAAGATTCCTTTCAAACTGCATTGCTGTCATGATCTTCCCAAGCTCCAGCCTCCCCACAGACTGGGGGCTCCCCTCCAAGGCCACCGGCAGGCTCCTCAACCTTCCATCTTCCACCCGATTCCCGTGCTGGCATGACTCATCCATATTTAAGGGCTGGCTCAGCCATCCTGCCGGGCCCAATGGCTGAGGATTGGCCAAACTCCTCTAAGTATGCAGATCAATCCTCCTGGCCTCCGCCCCTAGTTTCTAGAAGTTTCTCCGAATTCCAAACCAGTGGGAGGCACTAGAGACCTTCTTCTGTGAGTCATCCAGCCTGACCTGCAGTAAAACCTGACCCAGATTCCAGATTCACACTTACCATGAGTCATAAATAAATGTACCTGTACTAGCCTACTAGCATACTAGGGGGTGCTACACGGAGTAAACAAAAATACAGAGGAGGAGACTACTCTGGGAGGAAATCGATACCCACTCCAAAAGTAGGCCTCCCATAACCGCAGAGGGTAGTGGTGCAGAGAGTTAAGAGGTTTGGAATTGGGCGAAACAATTTTTAAGGACACCAGGGCTTTCCGAGCATCAGATGCAGAATAATGCTCCCAGATCAACCAAAGAGTTTTAAATTTATCCCATGTGTTTGTTTCTTGTACCACTATCAATCTCCATAATATCGTTTACTATGTGCACCAATTGGGTAATGGTGGGGGAGGAAGAGGTTTTTCCATAAATTCATTGGTGGGCAGCAGCTAAAAAGAAATGTAACAGACTTGTTTTTTGTGATTTGTGAGAGCCTGGTGGTGGGGCAAGAGACTCGTCATAAATCCCATTATATATATTATAGAGAGAGAGAGAGAGAGAGAGAAAATCGACTACCAAAAAGAGAATATCCCACCACACTCCCACCAGATGTGTAGATATGTTCCTCTTTCCGTGTTACATCCAGCAGGTGTCTGAGGATTGAGGGAACATTTGTTGGACCAAAACTGGGTCCTATGCCACCTTGAGATTAATTTATATCTTTTTTCCTGTGTATAACAACACGTACGACGGGACTAGAAAAAGGAAGTTCAATAGCCAGTAGTCAATAGCTTCTGTCTCGTAGTTGAATCTGAGCAACAGGAAAATTTATACATGTTTTGGTAAGCCCTCTGCCTTTCTTCAAAAGAACCCTCCCGTCCCAGATCCCTGGTCCATACTCTAGTAAATGCAGGTAGGTCCCCAGATGTTTTAGTGAGAGGAAGTTGGTATGCTGTAGATCAGGGGACTCCAAACTTTCTAAGCATGGGGCCAGTTTACTGTTCTTCAGACTTTAGGGGGGCCGGACTGTGGCCATTGGAATTAGAAAAGGTCCCAACATCAGTGGGAAAAAACAATGCTTCATCTTTGGTGGAAGGAATTATGCCCCATCATTGGTGTCATTGGGAGGATTCATGCCCCATCATTGGTGTCATTGGGCAAAATAGTTGGCGTCATTGGGGGGAATTGTGTCCCATTGTTGGTGTCAGTGGCCCCAACTGTTGGTGTCATTAGTGAATTGTGTCCCATTGTTGGTATCAGTGGAAGGAATTGTTCCCTATCATTGGTGTCATTGGGTCATTAGGTGATTGGGAGGAATTTTGCCCCATCGTTGGTGTCATTGGAAGGAATTGTGCCCCTTCACTGATGTTAGTTGGCCCAATTTTTGGTGTCAGTGGGAGGAATTGTGCCCCATCATTGGTGTCATTGGGTCATTAGGTGATTGGGAGGAATTTTGCCCCATCGTTGGTGTCATTGGAAGGAATTGTGCCCCTTCACTGGTGTTAGTTGGCCCAATTTTTGGTGTCAGTGGGAGGAATTGTGCCCAATTGTTGATGCCGGTGGGAGGAATTATGCCCCATCATTGGTGTCATTGGGCCCATTTGTTGGTAACAGTGGGTCATTAGGTAATTGGAAGGAATTGTGCCCCTTCACTGGTGTTAGTGGGCCCAATTGTTGGTGTCATTGGGAGGAATTGTGTCCCATCATAGATGTCAGTGAGGGAAATTATGACCCGTTGTTATGAAATGGTGCCCAGAGGCTAGATGAAAGCAAGCAAAAGGCAGCATCTGGCCCCTGAGGCCACAGTTTGGAGACCACTTCTGTAGATAATGCGAGGAGTAACGGTCCAGGACAGGAGCATAGTTTCTCAAATGACGTAAGAGGTCTATGTACACTTTAGGAATTTAGAAAGAGATGAAAGTTGAGCATTCGTAAGCCAATCTATAGAATCTAAACTGATTAAAGCTGAAGGTATAAAGAGACAGCAGGAAGTGTTAACAAAGTCCTTAGCTAAGGGAAATCCTCCCTGTGACAGGTTCCAAAAGTGGAACTATGTAAACTATTATGCCGCGTACACACGATTGGAATTCTCGCCGGAAAAAGCTCTGATGGTTTTCCCGATGGAATTCTGCTCAAGCTGTCTTGCCTACACACTGTCACATCATATTCCGATCGTTTATAACGCGGTGACATACAACACGTACGACGGGACTAGAAAAAGGAAGTTCAATAGCCAGTAGTCAATAGCTTCTGTCTCGTAGTTGAATCTGAGCATGCGTGATTTTTGGCGTGTCGGAATTGCATACACACGATCGGAATTACCGATAGAAAGTTTTTCCGTCTGGAAAACTGAGAACATGCTATCAATTTTTGGCTGGTGGAAATTCGGACAGCTAAATTCCAATGGAGTATACACACGGTCGAATTTTCCAAAGAAAAGCTTTCATCTGTCTTTTTCTGTCCGGAATTCCGATCGTGTGTACACGGCATAAGAGAGGGGTAAGGGGACAAGGTTTCGATGTTAATGAGAAAGAGCACCACTATTTGTACCAAAGATGATGCAATGGATCGGTAAGAGGAGAAAGTGTCTGGAACAAGCAGCAAATCTCCCCATATCCCCAGGGCAATGCTCTGAGGTCAACAGGTGACATGTCTTGTTCAACCTGAATAGATGCTTCCGGAATAGGTCTGGGAAACCAGTCTATCATGCAAGACAAGACCACCACAGAATGATAGAACTTAACCACTTGCCGACCGCCTCACGCCGATGTACGTCATCAGAATGGCACGGGCAGGCATAAGCACATATATGTACGTCCTTTGCCTCCCGCGGGTCGGGGGCCCGATCGGGCCCCCGCCCGGTGCCTGCGGCGGTCGGTTTTCGTTCGGGAGCGATCCCGGACGAGGGGACGGCCATTCATTCATGGCCACCCCCTCGCGATCGCTCCCGACGAATGGAAATCCCCGGTGACATCACTTCCTCTCCTGTAATGTAAACACAGGAGAGGAAGTGATGTATTCTCTCCTCCGTGTCGGTATTTTTCGTTCCGACACGGAGGAGAGCGGATCAGTGAGTTGCACCAACACATCCCACACACAGTAGAACATGCCAGGCACACTCACACCCCCCCTTTACCCCCCGATCACCCCCCCAATTACCCCTGCCCCCCAGTCACAGTGACACCAATGTCATTTTTTTTTTTATTTTTTTTTTTTTTGCATTGGTGTCATTTGTGACTGTAATAACTGTTAGGGCAGTTAGGGTTAGCCCCCTTTAGTTCTAATGTACCCCCCTAACCCCCCCAATAAAGGTTTAACCCCGTGATCACCCCCCGTCGCCAGTGTCACTAAGGCTGGGTTCACATTGCAGCGGTTTATGAGAACGAATGTGATTCGCACCGCACTGCAGTGCAAATCACATCCGATCTCTGTGCGATTCGAGTTCAGCCATTCGCCGCACCCGCCGCACCCGCCACACCCGCCGCACCCGCCGCAAATTCGCACGGGACCCTTTTTTTGGCCCGCAGCAGAATCGGATCGCATGGGTGTTCACACCATGCGATCCGAGTTTGCAGATCGCACTGCGATATGCGAACTGATCTGGGGGTGTCAGTAACATTTCACTGACACTCCCAGCAGTTCGCATAGGGCAGTGTGAACTGCCGCCGGGAGGCATGCGATGCGGGAACCCGCCGCGGATTCGCGGCGTTTCCGCATCGCTCCAGTGTGAACCCAGCCTAATAAGCGATCATTTTTCTGATCGCCGTATTAGTGTCACAGGTGACGCTAGTTAGGCAGGTAGGTATTTAGGTTCGCCGCAGCTTTTTATAGCGCTAGGGACCCCCATATACTACCGCATAAAGCCCCCTGATTGCCCCCTAGTTAACCCTTTCACCAGTGATCACCATATAACTGTTACAGGTGACGCTGGTTGGTTAGTTATTTTTTTATAGTTTCAGGGCACCCGCCATTTATTACCTAATAAAGGTTTAACCCCCTGATCACCCGGCAGGTGTCATTTGTGACTAATAACTGTTAGGGCAGTTAGGGTTAGCCCCCTTTAGTTCTAAGGTACCCCCCTAACCCCCCCAATAAAGGTTTAACCCCGTGATCACCCCCCGTCGCCAGTGTCACTAAGGCTGGGTTCACATTGCAGCGGTTTATGAGAACGGATGTGATTCGCACCGCACTGCAGTGCAAATCACATCCGATCTCTGTGCGATTCGAGTTCAGCTATACAGATAGTATGGCTGAATTCGTGTCGCACCCGCCGCAAACTCGCACGGGACCCTTTTTTTGGTCCGCAGCAGAATCGGATCGCATGGGTGTTCACACCATGCGATCCAAGTTTGCAGATCGCACTGCGATATGCGAACTGATCTGGGGGTGTCATTAACATTTCACTGACACTCCCAGCAGTTCGCATAGGGCAGTGTGAACTGCCGCCGGGAGGCATGCGATGCGGGAACCCGCCGCGCATTCGTGGCGTTCCCGCATCGCTCCAGTGTGAACCCAGCCTAATAAGCGATCGTTTTTCTGATCGCTGTATTAGTGTCACAGGTGACGCTAGTTAGGCAGGTAGGTATTTAGGTTCGCCGCAGCTTTTTATAGCGCCAGGGACCCCCATATACTACCGCATAAAGCCCCCTGATTGCCCCCTAGTTAACCCTTTCACCAGTGATCACCATATAACTGTTACAGGTGACGCTGGTTGGTTAGTTATTTTTTTATAGTTTCAGGGCACCCGCCATTTATTACCTAGTCTCACTAGTGTACCCCTAAATTTAGGGGTGTCTACTTTCTAAAATGGGGTCATTTGGGGGGGGGGGGTTTGTGCCATCTTGGCATTTTATGGCCTTCAAAACTGTAACGCCCTTGGAAAGCCTGAAGGCGGTGCTTGGTTTTTGGGGCCCCGTACGCGGCTAGGCTCCCAAAAAGTCCCACATATGTGGTATCCCCGTACTCAGGAGAAGCAGCAGAATTTATTTTGGGGTGTCATTTCACATATGCCCATGGCATGCGTGAGCAATATATCATTTAGTGACAACTTTGTGAAAAAAAAAAAAAGTTTGTAATTTTCCCGCAACTTGTGGCAAAATATAAAATATTCCATGGACTCAACATGCCTCTCAGCAAATAGCTTGGGGTGTCTACTTTCTAAAATGGGGTCATTTGTGGGGGTTTTGTGCCATCTTGGCATTTTATGGCCTTCAAAACTGTAATAGGTAGTGAGAAGTGAACTCAAAAAATTACGCCCTTAGAAAGCCTGAAGGCGGTGCTTGGTTTTCGGGGCCCCGTACGCGGCTAGGCTCCCAAAAAGTCCCACATATGTGGTATCCCCGTACTCAGGAGAAGCAGCAGAATTTATTTTGGGGTGTCATTTCACATATGCCCATGGCATGCATGAGCAATATATCATTTAGTGACAACTTTGTGAAAAAAAAAAAAAAAAAAAAAAAGTTTGTAATTTTCCCGCAACTTGTGGCAAAATATAAAATATTCCATGGACTCAACATGCCTCTCAGCAAATAGCTTGGGGTGTCTACTTTCTAAAATGGGGTCATTTGTGGGGGTTTTGTGCCATCTTGGCATTTTATGGCCTTCAAAACTGTAATAGGTAGTGAGGCGTGAAATCAAAAATTGACGCCCTTAGAAAGCCTGAAGGCGGTGCTTGGTTTTCGGGGCCCTGTACGCGGCTAGGCTCCCAAAAAGTCCCACATATGTGGTATCCCCGTACTCAGGAGAAGCAGCAGAATTTATTTTGGGGTGTCATTTCACATACGCCCATAGCATGTGTGAGCAATATATCATTTAGTGACAACTTTGTGTAAAAAAAAAAAAAAAATTTTTTTTTTGTCATTATTCAATCGCTTGAGGCAAAAAAATAAAATATTCAATGGGCTCAACATGCCTCTTATCAATTTCCTTAGGGGGTCTACTTTCCAAAATGGGGTCATTTGGGGGGGTTTTGTACTGCCCTGTCATTTTAGCACCTCAAGAAATGAGATAGGCAGTCGTAAACTAAAAGCTGCGTAAATTCCAGAAAACGTACCTTAGTTTGTAGATGTGACAACTTTTGCGCAAACCAATAAATATACAATTATTGACTGTTTTTTTACCAAAGACATGTGGCTGAATACATTTTGTCCTAAATGTATGACTAAAATTGAGTTTATTGGATTTTTCTAATAACAAAAAGTAGAAAATATCATTTTTTTTCAAAATTTGCGGTCTTTTTACGTTTATATCGCAAAAAATAAAAATCGCAGAGGCAATCAAATACCATCAAAAGAAAGCTCTATTTGTGGGAAGAAAAGGACGCAAATTTTGTTTGGGTACAACATTGCATGACCGCGCAATTACCAGTTAAAGCAGCGCAGTGCCAAAGTGTAAAAAGACCTCTGGTCATTTACCAGCAAAATGGTCCGGTCTGAAAGTGGTTAAGGCCAGTCCCGCCCCGGATCTAAATTTTTAGCATTTTTTTGAGACAGATAGAGCTTTCTTTTAATGGTATTTAATCCCCACAGTTTTTTTATTTATTTGTTTGTTATACAGAAAAAAAATAATAATAATAAAAACATGTCTTTCTTCGTTTCTGTTATACAATATTGCAAATAAAAAAATCTTTCTTTATAAATTTAGGCCAAATGTACTGTGCTACATTTCTTTGGTAAGATATCCCAAATCAATGTATATTATTTAGCTGGTAGAAAAGTTATAGAGTCTACAAACTACGGTATATGGTATATATAGCTATATCTATCTATCTATCTATCTATCTATCTATCTATCTATCTATCTATCTATCTATATATATATATATATATATATAGCTATAGATAGACTGTATATATAAATTGCTCAATGTACTGATTGCCTATATCATATTTGAGGCTCTAAAATGCCAGAACAGTACTGATCTCCCCCAAATGATCCCTTTTTGGAAAGTAGACAGTCTAAGGTATTTAGTATGAGGCATGCCATGTTTTTTGAAGTTGTATTTTTTGTCCCATTTATTTGAAAAATGAAGAAATTAAATGACAAAAAAAAAAGTACCGGTATTTACCGCATTTATCAGCGTATTACACGCACATTCATTTTAAGAGGGAAGTTTCAGGAAAAAAACTTTAATAAGGAACTTTGAAGCTAAATAACGGTCGGTGCCCATCTGCAGCTTCACCTTTGCCATCAATGCAATCTCAACAGTCCACATCAATGCAGCAGCCTCACCATTGCCATCAATGCAGCAGCCTCACCATTGCCTCACCACTGCCATCAATGCAGCAGCCTCACCACTGCCATCAATGCAGCAGCCTCACCACTGCCATCAATGCAGCAGTCACACTATTGCCATCAATGCAGCAGCCTCACCATTGCCATCAATGCAGCAGTCACACTATTGCCATCAATGCAGCAGCCTCACCATTGCCATCAATGCAGCAGCCTCACCATTGCCATCAATGCAGCAGCCTCACCATTGCCATCAATGCAGCAGCCTCACCACTGCCATCAATGCAGCAGCCTCACCACTGCCATCAATGCAGCAGCCTCACCATTGCCATCAATGCAGCAGCCTCACCATTGCCATAAATGCAGCAGCCTCACCATTGCCATCAATGTAGCCTGATTGATGCCCTACTGCAGCCTAGAGGGGACAGGGAAAGGGCGGGATGATTGCCGACAGATTACATACAGTGAGAATAATCTCCTATTATAGACAGAACAGTAGTCCAATGTTGGCCCAGGAGACGAGACTTCCTATTGCAGAGGCCGCCAAGTAAACAGGAGATTCTCACTGTATGTAATCTGACGGCGCTCGTCCCCCCGCCGAGGCAGCAAAAATGACCATATTACCATAATACTACCATAGTGACACTGTACTGCTCTGGGGAGGTGATCAGGATTTTTTTTTTCCACTATGCTTATTACAGCGATGATCTGATCACTATTATAAGCAATCATTTTTGCGAAAGACATCCACTCATGTGCCATTGTGTATTATTGTAATAGTTGTGATTGGCTAGAGCTATCATATTGTACAGGTCCACTGTGATTGGCCCCTGTACCATGTGATCACTGTGACCAATCATCACAACACTACACAGTAAATGGCTATGAATGAAAGCCATTGTGTGATCGCTGTGATTGGTCACAGGGATCATACGCTACTGAGATTGGCCGGGTGACAGATTGGGTTGCTGTGCACTACTGGAGGAAGTCATACGATGCCCACCCACCATAAGAAAGCTCGTTAAAAAGTGTACGCTGGAGTTTGGCTTCAATTTGTTAGTGAAGTCCTTTTAAATCTGCCAGTACTTCTAACACTGCCCTCTCCCCAGGATGACAATGCTGCTGTCCAAAGATGTCTCTGTTGTTCCTCCACAGTGGAGACACCCTAACAAACTCTCAGGCTTCTATTACTGTAAATGCGCTGCTCAGCATGGAATTGTCGGCACACTCCGGATTGGTCGGATTGCTTGACTCCCCAACTGGCCAATCAGGAGGCCAAAAACCTGGCACCTGGCTGTAGCCAGTCAGAAGATAACAATGGAAAGCAAAAGATTAAACCTTCTCATTGCTGGAATGAGGAGGTATTTCTGGGCATCTGGTTCTATTTTAAGGATTGGCAGATTTAATCCCTTACTGAGTATGCAGTTTCTTTATCATTTAATCCTCGTCTAGGTTCCAGGTTAAGCTGGTGACATGGCTGCTACCCCAGGTTTCCCATTTCAGGGTGGCTCTTTTCCCTTGCAACATCCTATGGAGCCCCCCCTTGTATGTAGGCACTAGAGTTGTGTCTACTCACACTGTGTGCATCAATAAATCACACAGCTCCATAGCATAGGATGACAAGGCACTCTCCTGCTAATCCCCGCTCGCTTCTCCAAGCTAACAGAACTGACTCCAGACTGCACTGTTCACTCACTCCTGTGAAGACCAGAAGTTCAGGGAAGCAGCACTGAGAGAACAATAGCTGTTACCTGTCATGTTGGGTTTAAGGATTTGAACAGTTTACTGGGGAAGGTTTATTTTATTGTGCTCAGTGTGTTAAGCTAAAAAAAAAAAAATGCTGAGGGCTTATTACTACTATGGGTTGGTAAACTGCAATAGATTACATTCTTATTTTGGGGCTTAACTCGGCTTTCCCTCCATCCCCGGAGGGACAGAATATCGGAATCCATTTCTCGTCTTATTTTACAAATACAGAAAGAAAGTGAGAGCTGAGATTACTGTAGACTCTTATTTGCAAGTCATATTTAGTCCTCCATACTCCAATTTAATCCAGTTAACACCGGTCGGATCTCCTTTCACCCAAACTAGCGATGCATTCTAATCCCGGGACAAATTCCTCCTTTGTGAGCGGAATCCATGCCCTGGCAGTGCCTCCTGTGCCCCAAAGGCAGTTCTTTTACCAACCCAACCCTCCCACTTAACTCTGCCATCTCCGAGGATCCGTGACCGCCAGATCAACCGCACACACTACTTCCTCATAGCCTGTGATTGGCCAAGACGGAAGATTGTGTAAATCGGGTTGTCAGCTATATACCGTATATGTCTATCAGCTGTGTGTTGTCGTAAGCTATGACAGTCCCGGGACACACGTGGTGTGTATTCTACCATCTGGTGCTGTGACAGGTACGGGACACCTGCCTCCTCCCCATAGACCACGGCTGGATGACATTCAAGACAAGTCAAGATCTGATGGGATTCTCTCATATAATTATGTGACCGAGACCAGTAACCGATTCCAGTGCGTGTCCAAAAAATAAAAAATAAATCACTATTACATGTATTATATTTTGTATTATTGCATTGTAATATATTATGCATGATTACATTGCATTATATTATTACATTGCATTAAATTACTACATTGCATTATATTACTACATTGCATTATATTATTACATTGCATTATATTACTACATTGCATTATATTATTACATTGTATTCTATTATTACATTGTAATATATTACTACATTGCATTATATTACTACATTGCATTATATTATTACATTGTAATATATTACTACATTGCATTATATTATTACATTGCATTATATTATTACATTGCATTATATTACTACATTACATTATAACAATGTGGGGTTGATTTACTAAAGGCAAATAGACTGTGCACTTCACAAAGTGCAGTTGCTCCAGATCTTAGTAAATGAGGTAAGGCTTCACTTTGCAAAGAATACCCAATCAGGTGCAAGGAAAATAAGAAAATAAAAACTGCATTTCTGCTTGCACATGATTGGATGATGGAAGTCAGCAGAGCTTCTACTCATTTACTAAGTTCTGGAGCAACTGCAACTTTGCAAAGTGCACATTCTATTTGCCTTTAGTAAATCAACTCCAATATGTGTTTGCATTGTATTATATTATAGTTACATAGTAGGTAAGCATATCTCCCAACATTTTGAGATGGGAACGAGGGACACCTACTAACAAACGTATGTATGCATAGGACACGCCCCCTGCCACACCCCCTTAAAGGAGAATTAATCAAAAAAAGGTTAAATCAAAAAGGACTTTTATTTTCACTACTATTCCTTTACATTAGCTTTTAAAATTTACAAATGCAGCAATTTAGAATTTGGATGAAAGTTTTAGCACTGGGAAACACTTTTTGAAAGATAAAAAGTGCATTTTATATATATATATATATACACACATCTATATAGATCAGACCAAAATGAGGGACAAATGAGGAGGAATGAGGAACAGAGGGACATTGCTCCAAATCAGGGACAGTCCCTCCAAATCAGAGACAGTCCCTCAAAATCAGAGACAGTCCCTCAAAATCAGGGACTTTTGGGATCTATAGGTAAGGTTGAATAAAGACAATGGGGTTGATTTACCAAAGGCAAATAGACTGTTCACTTTGCAAAGCGCAGTTGCACTCTGCAAGTGTAGATGCTCCAGCACTTAGTAAATGAGGTAAAGCTTCACTTTGCAAAGAGTACCCAATCACGTGCAAGGAAAATAAAAAAAAACAGCATTTTTGCTCGCTCATGATTGGATGATGGAAGTCAACAGAACTTCTGCTCATTTATTAAGCTCTGGAGAAACTGCTCTTGCAGAATTCAACTGCACTTTGAAAAGTGCACAGTCTTTTTGCCTTTAGTAAATCAGCCCCCAATGGGGTTTATTTACTAAAAGAAAATCCACTGTGCACCATAAGGGCACTGCAAGTAAAGTCGCTGTAGATCCGAGGGGGACATGCAAGGAAAATTAAAAACAGCATTTTTGCTTGTACATGATTGGATGATAAAATCAGCAGAGCTTCCCCTCATTTCAGATCTTTCCCTCTGATCTACAGTGACTGCACTTGGACTTGTAGTGCAAAGTGGATTTGCTTTTAGTAAATCAACCCCAATAGTCCATCCAGTTCAACCTCTGTAGGTATGTCAGTGTCGATAATTATTTCTCATATCCCCGGATGTTGTGTTTTTTAAGATGCGCCCCCCCCCCCCCGAGTCTTTTAAAAATATCAATACTCCCCGCTGACGCCATCAATTATGGAAGAGAGTTCCACATCCTTATTGCCCACACAGTGAAAAAAAAACCTGCGCAGCTTAAGGTTAAACCAATTCTCCTCCAATCTCATCGCGTGGCCCCGCGTTCTCTTAGGGCCGGTTCACACTGCAGGCGAAGCGAGGCGACTCCGACTTGCCTCGCCGCGACCTGCCGCGACCTCAGCGGCAACTTGCAGATGACTTCTGTATAGAAGTCAATGCAAGTCGCCCCGAGGTCACCCAAAAGTAGTACAGGAACCTTTTTTCTGAGTCGGAGCGACTCGAGTCGCTCCTCTCAGAACGGTTCCATTGTACAGAACGGGGGCGACTTGCGAGAGCGAGGCGAGGCGAGTCGTGTCGCCTCGCATCGCCCGCTGTGTGAACCGGCTCTTACACTCCCTCACACTGAACCGTTTTTTCCTATGCTGGGATCACCATTCAGATATTTGTAAATCGCTATCATGTCCCCTCTCAAGTATCTCATCTCCAGCGAGAATAAATTTAGTGCTTGTAGTCGCCCCTCGTAATTGAGGTCCTCCAGTCACCCTATTAATTTAGTTGCTCTTCTTTGGACTCTCTCCAGCTCCAGCACATTCCTTCTGAGGACTGGTGACCAGAACTGGACAGAATACTCCAGATGTGGCCTAACCAGAGTTTTATAAAGTGGCAGGATTATAGTTTTATCTCTGCAGTATATCCCCTTTTTATGCATTCTCCATCCTTGATTCCCCTCAGATTCTTCTCCATCCTTAATTCCTCCCCAGATCCTTCTCCATTCTTGATTCCCCCCCAGAGCCTTCTCCATCCTTGATTCCCCCCAGATTCTTCTCCATCCTTAATTCCTCCCCAGATCCTTCTCCATCCTTGATTCCCCCCAGATCCTTCTCCATCCTTAATTCCTCCCCAGATCGTTCTCCATCCTTAATTCCTCCCCAGATCGTTCTCCATCCTTGATTCTGCCCAGATCGTTCTCCATCCTTGATCCCCCCCCCCCAGATCCTTCTCCATCCTTGATCCCCCCCCCAGATCCTTCTCCATCCTTGATCCCCCCCCCAGATCCTTCTCCATCCTTGATTCCCCCCAGATCTTTCTCCATCCTTGATTCCCCCCAGATCCTTCTCCATCCTTAATTCCTCACCAGATCCTTCTCCGTCCTTAATTCCTCCCCAGATCCTTCTCCATCCTTGATTCTGCCCAGATCCTTCTCCATCCTTGATTCCTCCCCAGATCCTTCTCCATCCTTAATTCCTCCCCAGATCCTTCCCCATCCTTGATTCTGCCCAGATCCTTCTCCATCCTTGATTCTGCCCAGATCCTTCTCCATCCTTGATTCATCCCCAGATCCTTCTCCATCCTTGATTCCCCACCCAGATCCTTCTCCATCCTTGATTCCCCACCCAGATCCTTCTCCATCCTTGATTCCCCCTCCAGATCCTTCTCCATCCTTGATTCCCCACCCAGATCCTTCTCCATCCTTGATTCCCCCTCCAGATCCTTCTCCATCCTTGATTCCCCCTCCAGATCCTTCTCCATCCTTGATTCCCCCCAGATCCTTCTCCATCCTGGATTCCCCCCAGATCCTTCTCCATCCTGGATTCCCCCCAGATCCTTCTCTATCCTTGATTCCCCCCAGATCCTTCTCCATCCTGGATTCCCCCCAGATCCTTCTCCATCCTTGATTCCCCCCAGATACTTCTCCATCCTGGATTCCCCCCAGATCCTTCTCCATCCTTGATTCCCCCCAGATCCTTCTCTATCCTTAATTCCCCCCCAGATCCTTCTCTATCCTTGATTCCCCCCAGATCCCTCTCCATCCTTGATTCCCCCCAGATCCTTCTCCATCCTGGATTCCCCCCAGATCCTTCTCCATCCTTAATTCCTCCCCAGACCCTTCTCCATCCTTGATCCCCCCCCCAGATCCTTCTCCATCCTTGATTCCCCTCCGATCCTTCTCCATTCTTGATTCCCCCCAGATCCTTCTCCACCCTTGATCCCCCCCAGATCCTTCTCCATCCTTAATTTCTCCCCAGATCCTTCTCCATCCTTAATTCCTCCCCAAATCGTTCTCCATCCTTGATTCTGCCCAGATCCTTCTGCATCCTTGATTCACCCCCAGATCCTTCTCCATCCTGGATTCACCCCCCAGATCCTTCTCCATCCTTGATCCCCCCCCCCGACCCTTCTCCAGCCTTGAATTCCCCCAGGAGGTTCTCCCCCTAGTGAGTAGTTTGCATTTATGTTCCCCCCCCCAAGTGCTTAACATTACTCCACATTAAACCTCATTTGCCATGTGGTTGCCAACTCCATTATTTTGTTCAGGTCTTTCTGTAAAATCTTGATGGGAAGTTATTGCCCTGCTTATTTTTGTATCGTCCGCAAAAACTGAAATTGAGCTATTTATCCCATCCTCTATTTCATTAATGAATAAGTTGAATAGAATTGGTCCCAAGACAGAACCTTGGGGTACCCCAACAAAAGAACACTGCTCTAGGCAGACATCTCATAACGCATCCCACCTGCTAATGGAAACAGGTGCTGGCTAGGGATGAGCTTCGTGTTCGAGTCGAACGTACGTTCGACTCGAACATTGGCTGTTCGCCCGTTCGGCGAATTCCGAACGTTTTGGCCGTTCGCGTCAAAATTCGAGTGACGCGCGCGCGGACCACAATGCACTGCGTTGGCGCAGTGCATTGCTGTCCGATGATTGGCCAAGCATGCACTGTGACCCCGCATGCTTGGCCAATCGCAGCGCCGGCAGCGAGGAGAGCCATGATTGGCCACAGGCAGGATGCCTGTGGCCAATCATAGCTCAGGCTGTGTAGTGCACGCCCCACACTATATAAGGCCGCCTTTAAGGCGGCCTCCTGTAGTGTGTTACTTTGCATCTGAAGCAGTGGGTGTTCTGTGTACCTTCAACACAGTACACACCAATCGTTTTTGGCTGATTTCCTATCTTGCTGCTGTGTAGTGGTTGTTGTCTGTGCCCTGACTGCAGTATACACCACTATATTCACCTCACCTATATAGCTAGTGATCTAGCTTTAACCACTTAACAACTGCCCATTGCCGATTAACGGCTTCAGGGCGGTTGTTTAACTCAGAGAGGCCGTTAATTAACGGCCTCCCAGAATTCTGCTCTCGCGTGCCCCGAGGTGTGCGCACTCGAGAGCATCCGTGACCGCCGGGTCCATAGGACCCGGCGCATCACGGTAAACGGCCGCTCATAGCGGCCGTTTACCACGTGATTGCTCCGTCAAATGACGGAGTGATCACTTGGAAACAAACCGGCGTCATGTTATGACGCCTGTTCCTCCCTCCCCTTTCTGTACCGATCGGTACAGCGGAGGGGAAAGAGATCGGTGTCAGCAGCGATGTGGGCTGCATCTGCAGTGCCCACATCGCTGCTCACCGAATTTAACCCCTCAATTCCCTGCCAATACTCTGCAATACCAGTGCATACTCTGCAGTACCCTGCCATTACTCTGCAGTACCCCCCATTACTCTGCAGTAACCCCCATTACTCTGCAGTACCCCCCAATACTCTGCAGTACCCACCATTACTCTGCAGTACCCCCAATACTCTGCAGTGCAGTACCCCGCCATTACTCTGCAGTGCAGTACCCCGCCATTACTCTGCAGTGCAGTACCCCGCCATTACTCTGCAGTGCAGTACCCCGCCATTACTCTGCAGTGCAGTACCCCGCCATTACTCTGCAGTGCAGTACCCCGCCATTACTCTGCAGTGCAGTACCCCGCCATTACTCTGCAGTGCAGTACCCCGCCATTACTCTGCAGTGCAGTACCCCGCTATTACTCTGCAGTGCAGTACCCTGCTATTACTCTGCAGTACCCCGCCAATACCCCGCCAATACTCTGTAATACCCTGCCATAAATTGCCATACCCAGCCATACTCAGAGATACCCAGCCATACTCGGTGATACCCTGAAGTACCCAGCCATAGACGCCCCCCACCCCTCACCGCCCTCCGGTGCTTCTACCAACTCGCCGGTACGATCAAAGCCAGAATCTTTTTTTTTATTTTTTATTTCAGGCTTCCCAGCCTAGAGGTGAGATGTGGGGTCATATTGACCCCCCAGATTTCACTGTAAAGAGGACCTGTCACCCCATATTCCTATTACAAGCGATGTTTACATTTCTTGTAATAGGAATAAAAGTGATCAAAAATATATTTTTGGGAAAAAAAATGTCAAACTAAAATAAATAAAGTAAAATGAACAATAAAAAAATAAAATAAAAATTAAAGCGCCCATGTCCCCATGTGCTCGCATGTGCCACACATGTGAGGTATCGCCGAGAATGTTAGAGCGAGAGCAATAATTCTAGTCCTAGACCTCCTCTGCAACTCAAAACATGTAACCAGTAAAAAAATATTTAAAGCGTCGCCTATGGGGATTTTTTAAGTAGCGACGTTTGGCGCCATTCCACGGGCATGTGCAATTTTGAAGAGTGACATGTTTGATATCTATTTACTCAGCATAACTTCATCTTTCACTTTATGCAAACATTGGGCTAACAAGTGGTTAATAATAGAGCTTGCAGTCAGTAGTGTTAGGAGATAGTGCGTGCTGTCTGCGTGCTCTGTACCCAGTACATACCGCTATAATATAGGGCAGGCCCCTACTTTCAAACATCCAACTTACAAACATCTCCTACTTGCAAATGCAAGGAGACAGCAGCAAGTGAGATGAAAAAAGATGGACGACAAAACAAATTATACAGGGGTGATAACCCTTCCCTATGTTTTCCAAAAAGCTTAAAAATATTTTTTTTGACTGGAGCTACACTTTAAAAATGTACCGGTTGAAAATGACAAACAGATTCAACTTAACACAACAAACCTACACAGTCCCTGTCTTGTTTGCACCGCCTGTATACTGCTGTTCTGAGTATATAGGGCCTGGGGGCCACACGCATTTCCTTTTTTTAATATGGGTACGGGGTTCCCCTTAATATGCGTACAAGACCCAAATAGGCTGGTAATGGGCAGGGAGGGCTACCCATGCCATTTTTCTGAATGATTTTCAACCATATTGCAGGAACCAGATATAACATTAAAACCGCAAGCAGTTTTAAATGGTGTTATTTCCGTTTAATGTCATTTTGTGCAGGGACTGTTCTAAACACGGGAAACACGTGGCACTTCACAGGCATACTACAGACACCCCCCAGGCACCATATTTAAAGGAATACTTCACTTTTTTTTTTCACTTTAATCGTCATTAAAATCAGTGCTCCCGCCAAAACGGTAGTTTTTAAAACTTTTTTTTGCAGTGACCCATGTCCCCTGAGGCAGGAGGCAGGTCGCCAAACCCTTTTTAGCACACTATCTTGCATATTAGCCGTTAAAATTAGCATTTTCCAATTCGAACGTTCGAGTCCCATAGACTTCAATGGGGTTCTAACGTTCGTACCGAACGCGGGGGTCGTTCGCAAGTTCTGGTGCGAACCGAACCGGGGGGTGTTCGGCTCATCCCTAGTGCTGGCTCTGCATGTAGGAATGAATCAAAGAAAAGGCTGGATGGCCGCACTCTGTTGAAACCTTTATTGAAGACAGTTTAAAAATTCTTCTTATACAAAGACTTCAGAGGCACAGGATCAATGAAAAGCTGACATGTTTCACACCACTATGGGGAGCTTAGTCATAGCTTGGAGTACCTCACTTACCACTCTAGACCTGTCTGAGTACACATATTCTTACATTGTATTGTATTATAACATTGTATACAATGGGGGAAATAATTATTTGACCCTTGAAGATTTATTTTATAAGTTTGTCAATGTCCAAAGAAATGAAGGATCTATATTTTTTTATCATAGGTGTATTTTAACCACTTTCAGACCGGACCATTTTGCTGGTAAATGACCAGAGGTCTTTTTACACTTTGGCACTGCGCTGCTTTAACTGGTAATTGCGCGGTCATGCAATGTTGTACCCAAACAAAATTTGCGTCCTTTTCTTCCCACAAATAGAGCTTTCTTTTGATGGTATTTGATTGCCTCTGCGATTTTTATTTTTTGCGATATAAACGTAAAAAGACCGCAAATTTTGAAAAAAAATGATATTTTCTACTTTTTGTTATTAGAAAAATCCAATAAACTCAATTTTAGTCATACATTTAGGCCAAAATGTATTCAGCCACATGTCTTTGGTAAAAAAAAAGTCAATAATTGTATATTTATTGGTTTGCGCAAAAGTTGTCACATCTACAAACTAAGGTACGTTTTCTGGAATTTACGCAGCTTTTAGTTTACGACTGCCTATCTCATTTCTTGAGGTGCTAAAATGGCAGGGCAGTACAAAACCCCCCCAAATGACCCCATTTTGGAAAGTAGACCCCCTAAGGAAATTGATAAGAGGCATGTTGAGCCCATTGAATATTTTATTTTTTTGCCTCAAGCGATTGAATAATGACAAAAAAAAAAATTTTTTTTTTTTTTACACAAAGTTGTCACTAAATGATATATTGCTCACACATGCTATGGGCGTATGTGAAATGACACCCCAAAATAAATTCTGCTGCTTCTCCTGAGTATGGGGATACCACATATGTGGGACTTTTTGGGAGCCTAGCCGCGTACGGGGCCCCGAAAACCAAGCACCGCCTTCAGGCTTTCTAAGGGCGTAAATTTTTGAGTTCACTTCTCACTACCTATTACAGTTTTGAAGGCCATAAAATGCCAAGATGGCACAAAACCCCCACAAATGACCCCATTTTAGAAAGTAGACACCCCAAGCTATTTGCTGAGAGGCATGTTGAGTTCATGGAATATTTTATATTTTGCCACAAGTTGCGGGAAAATTACAAACTTTTTTTTTTTTTTTTTTTTTTTAACAAAGTTGTCACTAAATGATATATTGCTCATGCATGCCATGGGCATATGTGAAATGACACCCCAAAATAAATTCTGCTGCTTCTCCTGAGTACGGGGATACCACATATGTGGGACTTTTTGGGAGCCTAGCCGCGTACGGGGCCCCGAAAACCAAGCACCGCCTTCAGGCTTTCTAAGGGCGTAATTTTTTGATTTCACTCCTCACTACCTATTACAGTTTTGAAGGCCATAAAATGCCAAGATGGCACAAAACCCCCACAAATGACCCCATTTTAGAAAGTAGACACCCCAAGCTATTTGCTGAGAGGCATGTTGAGTCCATGGAATATTTTATATTTTGCCACAAGTTGCGGGAAAATTACAAACTTTTTTTTTTTTTTTTTTTTTTTCACAAAGTTGTCACTAAATGATATATTGCTCACGCATGCCATGGGCATATGTGAAATGACACCCCAAAATAAATTCTGCTGCTTCTCCTGAGTATGGGGATACCACATATGTGGGACTTTTTGGGAGCCTAGCCGCGTACGGGGCCCCGAAAACCAAGCACCGCCTTCAGGCTTTCTAAGGGCGTTACAGTTTTGAAGGCCATAAAATGCCAAGATGGCACAAACCCCCCCCAAATGACCCCATTTTGGAAAGTAGACACCCCTAAATTTAGGGGTACACTAGTGAGACTAGGTAATAAATGGCGGGTGCCCTGAAACTATAAAAAAATAACTAACCAACCAGCGTCACCTGTAACAGTTATATGGTGATCACTGGTGAAAGGGTTAACTAGGGGGCAATCAGGGGGCTTTATGCGGTAGTATATGGGGGTCCCTGGCGCTATAAAAAGCTGCAGCGAACCTAAATACCTACCTGCCTAACTAGCGTCACCTGTGACACTAATACAGCGATCAGAAAAACGATCGCTTATTAGGCTGGGTTCACACTGGAGCGATGTGGGAACGCCACGAATGCGCGGCGGGTTCCCGCATCGCATGCCTCCCGGCGGCAGTTCACACTGCCCTATGCGAACTGCTGGGAGTGTCAGTGAAATGTTACTGACACCCCCAGATCAGTTCGCATATCGCAGTGCGATCTGCAAACTCGGATCGCATGGTGTGAACACCCATGCGATCCGATTCTGCTGCGGGCCAAAAAAAGGGTCCCGTGCGAATTTGCGGCGGGTGCGGCGGGTGTGGCGGGTGCGGCGGGTGCGGCGAATGGCTGAACTCGAATCGCACAGAGATCGGATGTGATTTGCACTGCAGTGCGGTGCGAATCACATCCGTTCTCATAAACCGCTGCAATGTGAACCCAGCCTTAGTGACACTGGCGACGGGGGGTGATCACGGGGTTAAACCTTTATTGGGGGGGTTAGGGGGGTACCTTAGAACTAAAGGGGGCTAACCCTAACTGCCCTAACAGTTATTAGTCACAAATGACACCCGCCGGGTGATCAGGGGGTTAAACCTTTATTAGGTAATAAATGGCGGGTGCCCTGAAACTATAAAAAAATAACTAACCAACCAGCGTCACCTGTAACAGTTATATGGTGATCACTGGTGAAAGGGTTAACTAGGGGGCAATCAGGGGGCTTTATGCGGTAGTATATGGGGGTCCCTGGCGCTATAAAAAGCTGCGGCGAACCTAAATACCTACCTGCCTAACTAGCGTCACCTGTGACACTAATACGGCGATCAGAAAAATGATCGCTTATTAGGCTGGGTTCACACTGGAGCGATGCGGAAACGCCGCGAATCCGCGGCGGGTCCGCATCGC
Organism: Lithobates pipiens; assembly: GCF_037356315.1. Lineage (NCBI taxonomy): Eukaryota > Metazoa > Chordata > Amphibia > Anura > Ranidae > Lithobates > Lithobates pipiens. The sequence goes on from NW_027507903.1 coordinate 591,449,973, forward strand.
ATGCCTCCCGGCGGCAGTTCACACTGCCCTATGCGAACTGCTGGGAGTGTCAGTGAAATGTTACTGACACCCCCAGATCAGTTCGCATATCGCAGTGCGATCTGCAAACTCGGATCGCATGGTGTGAACACCCATGCGATCCGATTCTGCTGCGGGCCAAAAAAAGGGTCCCGTGCGAATTTGCGGCGGGTGCGGCGGGTGTGGCGGGTGCGGCGGGTGCGGCGAATGGCTGAACTCGAATCGCACAGAGATCGGATGTGATTTGCACTGCAGTGCGGTGCGAATCACATTCGTTCTCATAAACCGCTGCAATGTGAACCCAGCCTTAGTGACACTGGCGACGGGGGGTGATCACGGGGTTAAACCTTTATTGGGGGGGTTAGGGGGGTACATTAGAACTAAAGGGGGCTAACTCTAACTGCCCTAACAGTTATTACAGTCACAAATGACACCAATGCAAAAAAACAAAAAAAAAAAAAATGACATTGGTGTCACTGTGACTGGGGGGCAGGGGTAATTGGGGGGGTGATCGGGGGGTAAAGGGGGGGTGTGAGTGTGCCTGGCATGTTCTACTGTGTGTGTGAGTGTTGGTGCAACTTACTGATCCGCTCTCCTCCGTGTCGGAACGAAAAATACCGACACGGAGGAGAGAATACATCACTTCCTCTCCTGTGTTTACATTACAGGAGAGGAAGTGATGTCACCGGGGATTTCTATTCGTCGGGAGCGATCGCGAGGGGGTGGCCATGAATGAATGGCCGTCCCCTCGTCCGGGATCGCTCCCGTACGAATACCGACCGCCGCAGGCACCGGGCGGGGGCCCGATCGGGCCCCCGACCCGCGGGAGGCAAGGGACGTACATGTATGTCCTTATGCCTGCCCGTGCCATTGTACCGACGTACATCGGCGTGCGGCGGTCGGCAACTGGTTAAATATTAGATACAGAAATCAACCAAAGGTCCAGAAAAAGCGCATAAGACAAATGCTATAAATTGAGTTGCAGTAAAATAAGTATTTGATCCCCAAGCAAAACATGACTTAGTAGTTGGTGGAGAATCCCTTGCTGGCAAGCAGAGGTAAGACGTTTCTTGTAGTTGGTGGCCAGGTTTGCACACATCTCAGGAGGGATTTTGGTCCACTCTTCTTTACAGATCTTCTCTAAATCCTTAAGGTTTCTTGGCTGTCTCTTGGCAACTCGAAGTTTCAGCTCCTTCCATAAATTTTCAATGGGATTAAGGTCTGGAGACTGGCTAGGCCACTTCATGACCTTAATGTGCTTCCTCTTAAACAACTCCTTGGTTGCCTTGGCAGTATGTTTTGAGTCATTGTCACAGCGAGTTGTCGTTAGGAGCACCTTCTTAAATTGACAGGACTAATCTTTGTACCACATGAACACATACTGTAGCCAGTCTGTGGGTGCCAGAATTATTGTTGGTTGGTAGGGGATCAAATACTTTTTACTCACTGAACTGCAACTCAATTTATAACATTTGTATCATGTTTTTTTCTGGACTTTTGGTTGATATTCTGTCTCTATCATTTAAAATATACTTATGATAAAAATTATAGGCCCTTCATTTCTTTGTACAGTGCCTTGAAAAAGTATTCATACCCCTTAAAAATTTCCACATTTTGTCATGTTACACCCAAAAACGTAAATGTATTTTTTGTGATTTTATGTCATAGACCAACACAAAGTGGCACATAATTGTGAAGTGCAATGAAAATGATAAATGGTTTTCAGTTTTTTTTACAAATAAATATGTGAAAAGTGTGGCGTGCATTTGTATTCAGCCCCCTTTAGAGCCGGTTCACACAGCGAGGCGATGCGAGGCGACACGGCTCGCCTCGCCTCGCTCCCGCAAGTCGCCCCCGTTCTGTACAATGGAACCGTTCTGAGAGGAGCGACTCGAGTCGCTCCGACTCAGAAAAAAGGTTCCTGTACTACTTCGGGGCGACTTCGGGGGCGACTTGCATTGACTTCTATACAGAAGTCCTCTGCAAGTCGCCGCTGAGGTCCCCGCAGGTCGCGGCGAGGCAAGTCGGAGACGCCTCGCCGCGCCTCGCTGTGTGAACCGGCCCTTACTCTGATACCCCTAACTAAAATATAGTAGAACCAATTGCCTTCAGAAGTCACCTAATTAGTAAATAGAGTCCTTCTGTGTGTAATTAAATCTCAGTATAAATACAGCTGTTCTGTGAAGCCCTCAGAGGCTTGTTAGAGAACCTTAGTGAACAAAACAGCATCATGAAGGCCAAAGAGTACACCAGACATGTCAGGGATAAAGTTGTGGAGAAGTGTAAAGCAGGGTTAGCTTATAAAAAATATCCCAAGCTCTAAACATCTCATGGAGCACTGTTCAATCCATCATCTGAAAATGGAAAGAGTATGGCACAACTACAAACCTACCAAGACATGGCCGTCCACCTAAACTTACAGGCCGGACAATGAGAGCATTAATCAGAGAAGCAGCCAAGAGGTCCATGGTAACTCTGGAGGAGCTGCAGAGATCCACAGCTTAGGTGGGAGAATCTGTCCACAGGACAACTATTATGCCGTGTACACACGACCGGACTTTCCGTCAGAAAAGGTCAGATGGAATCATTTCATCGGATATTCCGATCATGTGTGGGCTTCATTGGACTTTTCTTTTCAAAAATTCTGACGGACGTAGAAATAGAACATGTTTTAAATCTTTCCGACGGAATCAATTCCTATCTGGAAAACCATTTGTCTGTATGCTATTCTGACGGACCAAAAACTACGAAATTGAACTTTTTGGCCTAAAAACAAAACGCTATGTGTGGCAAAAATGAACACTACATATCACCCTGAACACACCATCCCCACTGTGAAACATGGTGGTGGCAGCATCATGTTGTGGGGATGTTTTTCTTCAGCAGGGACAGGGAAGCTGGTCAGAGTTGATGGGAAGATGGATGGAGTCAAATACAGGGCAATATTAGAAGAAAACCTGTTAGAGTCTGCAAAATACTTGAGACTGGGGCGGAGGTTCAACTTCCAGCGGTACAATGACCCTAAACATACAGCCAGAGCTACAATAGAATGGTTTAGATCAAAGCATATTCATGTGTTAGAATGGCCCAATCAAAGTCCAGACCTAAATCCAATAGAGAATCTGTGGCAAGACTTGAAAATTGCTGTTCACAGACGCTCTCCATCCAATCTGACAGAGCTATTTTGCAAAGAAGAATGGGCAAAAATGAGAAAGTATAGCTATTGAGGTTGTGGTGAGAACTAGGGACTAAAAAAGTAAAAAAAACCTCCAACCAAATCAATGCAGCGCACAGTAAAGCCTTCCTAGAACAGAAGGTATTCACATGTCTCATTCCATCACATATCCCAACAATAAGGATCAACAATTGTTAATATTACACAGGGCTTTAGCAAAGAAAATATCATCCTGCTGGGGTCTTCGATCTCAGATCCTTTTACTGGGTATAGGGTTCACTGCTGTTAATCTTATTTAAAGTAGTTGTAAACCCTCACATATACCCAGTGAAGTGACTGGCCTCAGGTGATACACAGAAATGAAACAAATCCTCTGACATAAGTTGTACTGGTTTATCTGCAGTTTTCTCTTCTCTACATGCATACGAAGGCCATCATTTCTACAGCCTGAGTGTCAGAAAACAGGGGGTGGGGAGCTGAAACTACACACTGCAGATCTCAGTGAAAAGAGCAGAGAGCTGATTGGAGGGAAGGGACATGCCCCACTTTACACAGGAACAGAGCTGAGGCTGTCAATCACAGGCTATGTGCTGGAGCTCCCTCCCCATCGCCTTTTTATCTCTTGGTCTCAGGAAAACTTGGCAGAAGTGATTCATGCGGATAGCATAGGAACAAAGCAGCTGACAGAATTTAGTGTTCTGAATAGTGACAAGTACACACTGTAGAGGGATATGCTTTGTTCATATTTCATGTCTGAGGTTTACAACCACTTTAACTTTTGTACACCTGGTATGTTACCCCTTCCACAGCGTACCTACACCCATGATATTTAAAGAGGATAACCACAGTTTCTACAAAAAATCTTTTTTTATTAAAATATATTCCTCAATATCCACAAAGCATATAATTCCACTTTGTGTGCACCAAATGCCTTTGCAAACTCAGATACCTTGTAAAAGTAGCAGCAACATCATCACTGTGCTGTGCATAGCCTGTGCAGAGCTGTGGGAGGGGCCAAGCAGGCTCCACCCACTACATGATGCCTGCAGAAAACTACAGGAGGGGCAGAGATAAGGCCAGTCACCCTGCAGGAGAGATAGTGGCAGTGACCGGTCTCCTGCACAGAGCTAACCTCTCACACTGGATTACTGCAAAGATCTAGAAGAAATACACAAACAACACCAAGATTCAAGAAGAACACACATGACTGGAACCAAATCATGGATCATCGCTGGAAAGAAATTATGGCTCATCGCTGGACCCAAATCATGGCTCATCGCTTGAACAAAATCATGGCTCATCGCTGGAACCAAATCATGGCTCATCGCTGGAACCAAATCATGGCTCATCGCTGGAACCAACTCATGGATCATCGCTGGAACCAAATCATGGCTCATCGCTGGAACCAAATCATGGCTCATCGCTGGAACCAAATCATGGCTCATCGCTGGAACCAAATCATGGCTCATCGCTGGAACCAACTCATGGATCATCGCTGGAAAGAAATCATGGCTCATCGCTTGAACCAAATCATGGCTCATCGCTGGAACCAAATCATGGCTCATCGCTGGAACCAAATCATGGCTCATCGCTGGAACCAAATCATGGCTCATCGCTGGAACCAAATCATGGCTCATCACTGGACCCAAATCATGGCTCATCGCTGGAACCAACTCATGGCTCATCGCTGGAACCAAATCATGGCTCATCGCTGGAACCAAATCATGGCTCATCACTGGAACCAAATCATGGCTCATCACTGGAACCAAATCATGGCTCATCACTGGACCCAAATCATGGCTCATCGCTGGAACCAAATCATGGCTCATCGCTTGAACAAAATCGTGGCTCATCGCTGGAACCAACTCATGGATCATAGCTGGAAAAAAATCATGGACCATCGTTGGAACCAACTCATGGCTCATCGCTTGAACTAAATCGTGGCTCATCGCTGGAACCAAATCATGGCTCATCACTTGAACTAAATCGTGGCTCATCGCTGGAACCAAATCATGGCTCATCACTTGAACTAAATCGTGGCTCATCACTGGAACCAAATCATGGCTCATCGCTGGAACCAAATCATGGCTCATCACTTGAACTAAATCGTGGCTCATCGCTGGAACCAAATCATGGCTCATCGCTGGAACCAAATCATGGCTCATCACTGGAAAGAAATCGTGGCCCATCGCTTGAACAAAATCGTGGCTCATCGCTGGAACCAAATCACTGCTCATCGCTGGAACCAAATCACTGCTCATCGCTGGAACCAAATCACTGCTCATCGCTGGAACCAAATCATGACTCATCACTGGAACCAACTCATGACTCATCACTGGAACCAACTCATGGCTCATGGCTGGAACCAACTCATAGATCATCGCTGGAAACTGTGTCCAATCACGGTTGATCACAATGTAAACAGGAAGAGCAGTTTATCGTCTTTTCCTCGCTCGCTTTCGACAGATATGAGTAGAGGAGAGCCGATCAGTGGCTCTCCTGATGGGCGGGGGGGTCTGCATTGATTGATTATCAGCGCAGACCCCCGAGGATGCCCACACTGGACCACCAGGGATGCCACAAGGACCACCAGGGATGCCCACAATGGATGGCCACCAGGTATGCCACCCTGGACCACCAGAGATGACAGTCAGTGCCCAGACAGATGCCAATCAGTGCCCAGATGCCAATCAGCAATGCCTGCCAGTGCCATCAGTGATGCATATCAGTTCCATCTATCGGTGTTCATCAGTGCCCATCAGTGGTGCCTATCAGTGCTACCCATAAGTGTCCATCAGTGCAGCCTTTCATTACCCATCAATGTTGCCTATCAGTGCTGCATATCAGTGCCGCCTACCAATGCACATCAGTGCTCATCATCAGTGCCACGTCATTGGTGCCACGTCATCAGTGCACATTAGTGCAGCCTCATCAGCGCCCGTCAGTGAAGGAAAATATTACTTATTTACAAAATTTTATAACAGAAACAAAGAAAAACTTTTTTTCTTTTCAAAATTTTAGGTCTTTTTTTTATTTGTTTAGCAAATAAAAAAAAAAAATGCAGAGGTGATCAAATACCACCAAAAGAAAGCTCTATTTGTGGGAACAAAATGATAAAAATTCTGTTTAGGTACAGTGTCGTATGACTGCGCAATTGTCATTCAAAAAGTGACAGTGCAGAAAGCTGAAAATTGGTCTGGACAGGAAGGGGGGAAGTGCCCAGTACTGAAGAGGCTAAGGTATAAAAAAAAAACTTTTACCTTCACAACCACTTTAACTGTATCTTTATTTATGTAGCATTTACTTTCTGGAATCCATCTTCCCTTAGCTCAGCCATGCAGGCAGGAAAGTGTGCTTAGCCCCCCCCGAAGGCTCTTGGGATGTATAGTAATAGAAACCAGGAAGCTACTGAAGAAATATAAAATGATTTAAAATGGGAAGGTGTATTATATTTACTTATCTAGTAAACGTATCACACCTCCCTATCTATTTACTAATGTTAGCAGCATAAGGATTACAAATAATTAATGTAGATTGAGAGTGAAGTTCTGCTCTGATCACCATGGGACCAAAGTATAAAATAGTTCCAATGTTTATTAAAGCCAAATTCCAGACAGACATTAAGAGAACATTTATTTCAGATTCATGTTCATTAAAAAATCATGAACTGTCTTCTTCCATCAATAGTGATCTCTGCGGAGATTGACTACCCATATATTGGGAATGATCATTGAACCATCTGATGTCTGCTAATACATTTCTCAGGATATGATCTCTTCCAGACCCCCAGATTTATGACAGGTTCACTTTAACAGAATCAGATTAAATGTCAGGGTTTGGATGGACGTTGAGGTCCCTTTCACCTGGGCAGCCTGGGGGGAGGTAAATACAGGCAGCTGAGCCCCCTCCGGTCACCCACCTTAAGTGTGAGATACAAGAGCAGGCAGTTCACATGTCACGGCGCCTTCCATCGCAGCTGTGGCAAACTGAATGTGGCATTCCGAGCCGACAGGCGACCCCTGACCATTCAAGTCAATGGAGCTGCTCTGCAACCACGAGAGAAGCATTTGGCTTGTAGACATGTACAATTCGTTCCAAATTAGTTTTTTAACAAATTTTAACAAACTCTAAAATTCAGAAATTTCCAAATTATTAAATTTACAAATTTTTAAATTTTCAAATTTCCAAAAATTCAAAATTTCGGAAATTCAGAAATCCGAAATTCAAAATTTCAGAAGTTCGGAAATTCAAAATTCGGAAATTACAAATTTCGGAAGTTTGGAAATTTGAAATTTCGGAAATTAGAAAATTTGAAATTTTGGAAATTCAGAAGTTCGGAAATTTGAAATTTCGGAAATTCTAAACTCTGAAAAATGGAAATTTCGGAAATTAGAAAGTTCAAAAATTTGGGAATTCAAAAGTTGGAAATTCAGAAGTTCAGAAATTTGAAGATTCTAAAATGTGGAAATCTGAAAATAAGAATGAAAATGCGAAAATTCGAAAAACCTGAAAAAATAACTAACTAATAATAACTATTAAATTATAGGTATTGGAATTTCCTTTCAAATTTGGCTGTTAGTAATGAGCATGAATTTATCCAAAGTTACAAATTATCTGAAATAAAGAATGCCGTATCTAAAAGAATGGAACATAACGACCTAATAATAATAAATAACAATAATAATAAAAAAACATTTTATTATTATTATTTATTATTAATTTGTTCCATCCCATTTGTTTAGATGCGGCATTCGTTATTTTGGATAACTTGTAACTTCAGATAAATCTGTATTCGTTATGTTCACAAACAGCCAAATGTGAAAGTCATTTTCAATACCTATAATTTAATAGTTAGTTATTATTAGTTAGCTATTATTTTGAATTTTACTGATTTTCTTTCTTTTTTTCAGATTTTCGAATTTTTTAATTTCTGAATTCCAAAAATTCGGAAATTAGAAAATGATAAAATTACAAGATCCCCTTTGCAGCTTAGAAGAGCGGTAAAAAAAAAAACTGCAGCTCAACCGCCTGTTTTAACCCCCCCCCCAAAAAAAAAAGTGTAAGCAAGGCCTACCAGTACTAGATGTGGTGGCTGTATTCCTTTTCTGTCTTCAGGCCTTTTCCCCTTTACTTTCTCCTGGTGATCCTGCCAATAACAACCTTTCCTATCCTCGGGTGACAACGCTCACTCACTGTAATTTATGGTATGTTAGTTTATGCAGTGCTTTACACATTCACCAGCCACCTTATTAGGTACACCTATTAAGTTGCTTGGTAACACAAATTGCTAATCAGCCAATCACATGGCAGCAACTCAATGCATTTAGGCATCTAGATGTGGTGAAGACGACTTGCTGACATTCAAAACGAGCATCAGAATGGGGAAGAAAGGGGGTTTAAGTGACTTTGAACATGGTGTGGTTTTTGTTGCCAGATGGGCTGGTCTGAGTATTTCATACACTGCTGATCTACTGGGATTTTCACAAAAAAACATCTCTCGGGTTTACAGAAAATGGTCTGAAAAAGAGAAAATATCCAGTGAGCGGCAGTTGTATGGAGGAAAATGCCTTGCTGAGGTTAGAGGAGAATGGGCAGACTGGTTGGAGATTATAAAAAGCCAAGACTGACTCAAATAACCACTCGTTACAACCAAGGCATGCACAATACCATCTCTGAATGCACAACGCATTGAAGCAGATGGGCTACAGTAGCAGAAGACCACACCGGGTGCCACTTCTGTCAGCTAAGAGCAGGAAACTGAGGCTACGATTTGCACCGGCTCACTGAAATTGGACAATAGAAGATTGGAAAAACGTTGCCTGGTCTGATGAGTCTGGATTTCAGCTGCGACATTCAGATGGTCAGGTCAGAATTTGGTGTAAACAACATGAAATCATGGATCCATCCTGTCTTGTATCAATGGTTCAGACTGGTGGTGGTGGTGTAATGGTGTGGGGGGCATTTTCTTGGCACACTTGGGCCCCTTGGTACCAATTGAGCATCATTTAAATGCCATGACCTACCTGAGTATTGTTGCTGACCATGTCCATCCCTTTATGACTACAGTGCACCCATCTTCTGATGGCTCCTTCCAGCAGGATAACGCACCATGTCACAAAGATCAGATCATCTCATATTCATATACTAGGGCCAAGTTAGACAGAAGCCAATGAACCTCCCAGCATGTCTTTGGAGTGCGGGAGGAACCCGGAGTACCCGGAGGAAACCCACACAGGCACAGGGAGAACATGCAAACTCCATGCAGGAGTGCTGTGGTTGGGATTCGAACCGAGGACCCCAGTACTACTAGTATAGTGAAGTGGTGTTGTCAAACTAGGATAGGACTACAGAACACTCCCCCTCTCTTCACCTGATTGCCATACAGGGGAGGTGTTCTGTAGTACGCAGAGAATGTTTGGACCTATGTTGTAAACAAAGGTGTATTCAAAGAGACCCTGTAAAGAGTCTGTAAATAAATTGCTATCTGAAGTTCCCTACTATAGCAGAGCTATTGGGCCCTGTTCACATGTAGAGATTTAGGATCGTGGGCACAAACATTTGCCGGTTATCGGCACTCCTTTCCTCATGTGCCATGTCTGTGTGAGGAGAGGAGAGCCGACAACCAGCAAGGCTGTCAGTACACTCTTTACACTGATTATGAGGGCACCGATTGTTTGTGCAGCACCATCAGTGCAGCTTATGAATGCCGCCTGTAAGTACAGCCTCATTAGTGCAGCTTACCATTGCCCATCAGTACAGCTTCATCAGTGCAGCTTAACAGTGCCCATTAGTGCCACCTATAAATGCCTCCCATCAGTGCAGATCAATGCAGCTTATCAGTGCCACCTTTTTGCAGCTCATCAGTGCAGCTTACCAGTGCCCATCAGTACAGCCTCATGAGTGCAGCTTATCCGTGCCCGTCGGTGCTGCCTATAAGTACAGCCTCATCAGCGCCAATCAGTGCAGCTTACTAGTGCCCCTCAGTACAGCATCAACAGTACAGCTTATCAGTGCCCATTCGTGCCCCCTTATTAGTGCCCCCTCATCAGTGCAGCTTATCAGTGCCCATTCGTGCCCCCTCATCAGTGCAGCTTATCAGTGCCCCCTCATCAGCACAGCTTATCAGTGCAGCTTATCAGTGCTGATTGGTGCCCCTTATTAGAGCCCCCTCATCAGTGCAGCTTATCAGTACCAATTAGTGCAGCTTATCAGTGCCCCCTATAGTAAGGTGATCAGATTTTTTTTATATGAAATCCGGGACATTTTTTAAAAGAATTATTTTGTTATTGGCAAATAGCATATTTTCCTCAAATGATATATGCGGTGTATGTGGTGTGTGTTTATGTAACGAGTGTATGATATATACGTTATTCCTGGAAATCAATTCATACCAGCCCCATGGCATTATTATACCAGCCTGACCACATAACGTCATTGTTTTCTTGTTCCATAAAAGGGAAAACCATGCATTTTAAAGCACATTTGAAGAATATATTATACTCATCAGTGCAGCCTCATCAATGCCCAGTAGTGCAGCCATACCATTGCCCATCAATGAAGCCTCACCAGTGCCCATCAATGCAGCTTCACCAGTGCCCATCAATGAAGCCTCACCAGTGCCCATCAATGCAGCCTCACCAATGCCCATCAATGAAGCCTCACCAGCGCCCATCAATGAAGCCTCACCAGCGCCCATCAATGAAGCCTCACCAGCGCCCATCAATGAAGCCTCACCAGTGCCCATCAATGAAGCCTCACCAGTGTCCATCAATGCAGCTTCACCAGTGCCCATCAATGAAGCCTCACCAGTGTCCATCAATGCAGTCTGATCAGTGCCCATGAGTGCCGCCTATCAGTGCCACCGCATGAGTGCCCATCAGTGCCGGCTATCAGTGCCCACCAGTGAAGGAGAAAAATCACTTATTACGTTATAATACACAACTCACCTGCTTCTTATGCTTGTTGCCATTACTGCTCCCTCCTCCAATCACTCTCCCGGCAGCATAGGGGAGAGAACAGAGCACAGAGTTCCTCACCCTCCCTCCTGTTCTGCAAGGAACTATGAGTATGGGTCCCCTATGCTCCCGGGCGAGTGATTGGAGGAGGGAGCAGAGGTAGGAGGAGAGGGGGGCGGTCATGTGTCCCCAGGATCGCAGGCGGATCTTCAGCTGACAAATGGGGAGGAGTGGCGGCCACGGTAGCACACATAAGTGCAGCATCATCAGTGAAGGAGAAAACCTACTTATTTGCAAAATTTTATAACAGAAACTAATGAAAGACATTTTTTCTCAAAAATATTTGTTTTATTTTAGTTTATTTAGGAAAAAAAAAGTTGTGACTTCCCGCCCAAGTACGTCCTTGACTTTGTGGGGGTATATCTGACTGATGGGTGAGCTACAGACATCATTCAGATATCATCTTTTAGTGCTGCCGATTCCCTACACCATAGGAATGATCATAGCGCCTGTTCCACCACATGGCCATTCTTATGGGTGGCGATAGGGGACACCCCCCCCCCCCCCGCCGGTGCTTCTACCGACTCACAGCTTCCATCGGTGAGCTGGAGAATGGATCCGCCGGACCCAGATGGTGATCATAGAGATTTCTGGCAGACCAGATGGTCGCCGGAATCTCTATGATCGTTCGGAAGCCGTGTGCAATGTTATGCCATCATGCCCGGCCTCTGCATTCAAACGAATGGCGGCGCCTCGGCTGGGAAGCCAGGATTGTTTTATTTATTTTTTGGATTTTAGGCTTCCCAGTCTAGAGGTGAGATGTGGGGTCTTATTGACCCCCCATATCTCATTATAAATACGACCGGTCATGCCATATTCCTATTACAAGGGATGTTTATATTCCTTCTAATAGGAATAAAAGTGATCTTTTAAGTGTCAAACTAAAAAAATAACAATATAATTAACAATAATAAAAAAAAAGTAAAGCGCCCCTGTCCCCATGTGCTGGCATGCAGAAGTGAAAGCATACGTAAGCCACATATGAAAACTGTTCAAAGCACACATGTGAGGTATCGCCGCGAACGTTAGAGCGAGAGCAATAATTCTAGCCCTAGACCTCCTCTGTAACCAGTAAAAATACTTCAAAGCATCACCTATGGGGATTTTTACATATCGAATTTTGGCGCCATTCCACAAGCGAGTGCAATTTTGAAGGGTGACATGTTGGGTATCTATTTACTCGCCGTAACTTCATCTTTTACATCATGCAAAAAAAATGAGGCTAACTTTAATTCTTTTTTTAAAGCATGAAACTGTTTTTTTTCCCCAAAAAGTGTTTGAAAAATTGCTGTGCAAATACCGTGCAAGATAAAAAGTTGCAACGACCTCCATTGTATTCTATAGGGTCTTTGCTAAAAAAAAAAACACAAATATAAAGTTTAAGGGTTCTATGTAATTTTCTAGCAAAAAAAATAAAAAATTACATGTAGGAGAGAAATGTCAGGATTGGCCTGGGTGGGAAGTGGTTAAATACCAGCAGAAGAAATCTCTATTTGTGTGGAAAAAAATATATACATTTAATATTTAAAGCGGGAGTGCGCCGGGAGTGTGCATTTTTTTTTTTTTTTAAAAGCCAGCAGCTACAAATACTGCAGCTGCTGACTTTTAAAATAGTGACACTTACCTGTCCAGTGCGCCCGCGATGTCGGCACCCGAAGCCGATCTCTAGATCGTCTGTAAGGTGCTGCTGCCGCCATCTTGGGTATGGGAATCAGGAAATGGCTTCATTTCCCGGTTCCCTACTGCGCATGCGCGAATCGCGCTGCGCAATAAGGACGGTCCCCGCTGCCTCTGGGATCTGTGTGTTTCCCAGCAGGCAGCGGGGCACTTGCAGAAAGGGGCGGGCACTTGCGGAAAGGGGCGTAATCTACGCCCCTTTCCGCAGAGAGCTATCCCGGAAGTGGGTGCAGAATACCTGTACTGTACAGGTACCTGCACCCCCTCCCCCCTGAAAGGTGCCAATTGTGGCGCCGGAGGGGGGGAGGGTTCCGATGAGCGGAGGTCCACTTTAGGGTGGACCTCCGCTTTAATTAGGGTAAAGTGCTACATGACCGTGCAATTGTCATTCAAAGTCTGAGAGCACTGAAAGCTGAAAATTGACCTGGGCAGGAAGTGGCCAGTATTTACGTGGTTAAAAAACAAAACAAAAAAAAAAACATATAAACATACAGTGAGCCTATGGCATTGATTGCTGCTAATATGACCTCACAGATCCCTGTCACCTATCAGATACACGGGCTGCAGAGGTGACCAGAAATCATCTTTGCGTACAGGTGACCTGTGAGGCTCCCGTTTTCCGTACAGGTGTGCTCCCGGAAGTGACGTTCATTCCGTACAGGTGTGCTCCCGAAAGCGACATTTATTCCGTACAGGTGTGCTCCCGGAAGTAACTTTCATTCCGTACAGGTGTGCTCCCGGAAGTTCCTGACTATCCTCCTCAGGTGGCTACGGATGTGACGGTGGGTGTCTCCAGGGAGTTACCGGAAGCTGGTTACAGGTGTGAGGGCGGAGGCTGGGTGGTGTCAGATGAATAGCCGTGTGGGCGGAGCCGGAGAGTTTCGGGCAGGTGAGAAGCCGTCTGGGATCGATACATTGATGGGCTGCTGCAGGAGGTGATCTGTGACAGGTGAGAGGGGGGAGGGGAAGCACTACATGAGCCAGCCAGGCACTGAGTACCCGGATGTATGTGACCTGTCATAGGATGGGTCCCATCACACCCAGGATGATCTCTGTTCCTCTCATATGATGGATCTGATGATCACAGCTGGGATCGGTGTCACTGATCGGATTTTATGGACGATCCTCGTGTCCCATTGGCTGCTTCTCCCTCAGAAAATCGCTGTGATGAGATGCGTCCACCTAATCGTTCTGCTCACATGGATGGGAAGGCCGGCCTATGGAGACGTCCACACAGAGATGTGCGCTGACATCACACACCGCAAAGCAGGAAACCGCCGCAGATTTCACACACAAACACCGCGCTTCCCGTGTGTGTGGAGTGATCTTCTGTCTGTCATGCAGGAAACAATCGTCTATTGATGTGAATGAATCAGATCTCCATCCAATGTGATCTCTGCGCTCCTCCATACTGCAGGGGGGGGGGCGGGGCTTCCTGTACTACTCCAGGGGGGGAGGGGCCATGACACCCTGGGCTGACAGGAAGTGGAAAGTATAGTGACACCTGGGGCTTGCAGGAGAATGATTGATCAATCCTCGCCTCCCCCGTACTGGGGTATCCATCAATCCTCGCCTCCCCCGTACTGGGGTATCCATCAATCCTCGCCTCCCCCGTACTGGGGTATCCATCAATCCTCGCCCCCCCCCGTACTGGGGTATCCATCAATCCTCGCCCCCCCGTACTGGGGTATCCATCAATCCTCGCCTCCCCCGTACTGGGGTATCCATCAATCCTCGCCTCCCCCGTACTGGGGTATCCATCAATCCTCGCCTCCCCCGTACTGGGGTATCCATCAATCCTCGCCCCCCCCCGTACTGGGGTATCCATCAATCCTCGCCCCCCCGTACTGGGGTATCCATCAATCCTCGCCTCCCCCGTACTGGGGTATCCATCAATCCTCGCCTCCCCCGTACTGGGGTATCCATCAATCCTCACCTCCCCCGTACTGGGGTATCCATCAATCCTCGCCTCCCCCGTACTGGGGTATCCATCAATCCTCGCCTCCCCCGTACTGGGGTATCCATCAATCCTCGCCTCCCCCGTACTGGGGTATCCATCAATCCTCGCCTCCCCCGTACTGGGGTATCCATCAATCCTCGCCTCCCCCGTACTGGGGTATCCATCAATCCTCGCCTCCCCCGTACTGGGGTATCCGTCAATCTTCGCCTCCCCGTATTGGGGTATCTGTCAATCCTCACCTCCCATGTCCCTTTTGAGATCCTAGGAGTAATTGGCAGCCATGCAGAGAATGTTGGTGTGGAAGGTATCTGTTTACCTGGCAGGTGCTCCTTCCCACCCTCCTGGAAGGTGACTCCGGCTTCCCATCTGTTATGTGCTCAGCGACACGGATGGCAGATTTCCCATATAGAGAAGTGTTGGCTCTTCTATAGATCTTCTGGGAATAGAAAATGCAGAGCTACAGCCTGACCAGGAGGAATACACAGGACACGTCAGGAGATTTAGTCACTTTAGGTCTAGAGTTGGGGGGTCAGTCTCTACTGGGGGCCGCATCAGCATTATTGTTGACCTGAAAGGGCCAGTTGTTTATGTAAGACTTGATGTCCAGAGCATTACATTAAATGTCAAGAGCGCCCCAACATCAGAAATCATAGGTTCCCCACCCTCCCGTATGTCATAGTGCAACCCCCCCCCCCTTACCTTGTTCCGCTGCCAGGAAGAATTTTTTTATTTTTTTTGGGGGGGGGGGGGGGGGGGAACAGAATGTGCAGGGTCTGGAGGAGGACCACAGGAGGGTTGCTGGAGTCGGCTGAACACTGAGACCAGGAGGGGGTGCTACGGATCTGTAGGAGGAATTCTGTCTTCCTCTCAGCTGCCAACTATTGAAATGGGGGGGGGAGGTGTCAGAGACAAGCCTCTCTGCGGCTGCATGGAGAAGCACAGGATCTGGTGGAGGAACTCTGTCCCCCTCGCCAAGTGCTGAGACGGGGGGCAGAGATGGACCTCTGGAGGAATGCAGGATTTGGCAGGGGAGTTCTGTCCTCCCCGCTGCTGAAGGGGGGGGGGGGTGCATGGAGAAATGCAGGATCTGGCTGAGGAGTTCTGTCCTCCTGCCAACTGCTGAGACGGGGGGGGGGGGGCAGAGACGAAGCTCTCTGCAGCTGCATGGGAGAGCACCGGATCTGGTGGAGGAGTACTGTCCTCTTTTCTGCTGAGAAGGGGGGGGGGGGGCAGAGACGAACCTCTTTGCAGGTGCGTGGTGGAATGCAGGATCTGGCAGGGGTGTTCTGTCCTCCTCCCTACAGCTGAGATGGGGGGCAGAGACAAAGCTCTCCACAGCTGCATGGGATCTGGTGGAGGAGTTCTGTCGTCCTCTCTTCTGCTGAGAAGGGGGGGGGGCAGAGACTAACCTCTTCACGAGTGCATGAAGAAATGCAGGATCTGGCAGAGGAATTCTGTCCTCCTCCTTGCTGCTGAGATGGGGGGGGGGGGGGGGGGGCAGAGACAAAGCGATGGAGGAGCTCAAGATCTGGCGGAGGAGTTCTGTTCTCCTCTCTTCTGCTGAGATGAGGGGGGTGTCACAGCTGCAGGAGAGGTGCGAGGGTCACATGAAGTGCTGGGATCTTGTGTTGGACAGGTGGTCCAGAGAGATTGGGGCTCAAGTCTAAATCTGGCCTTATATCAGTATAATTAAAATAGTCCAGAATTAGGCTTCATTTAGCCATTTGATAACAAGAAAAATATATAAATGAAAGGACGGTTGCAAGGCATAACCCATGATTGTACCAGACATTTACTGCTAACTTAAGCCTCATACACACGATGCGATTGTTGGCAGGGAATTGTGTGATGACAGACTGGCGGCCTAAAATCTGACTGTTGGTACGCTCCATCAGACAATTGTTGGCCAACTTTCGGGCAATAAATGTTGGATGACAGGCTGGTAAATTTTTCGGTTGACAGAGGTCTGTTGTCAGATCTTTGTATCGTGTGTACACAAATCTGTCGCACAAAAGTCCAAAGTACAAACACAAATGTTTGTAATCAATGCTCACCAAACACGACATTAGCAGAAGGGGCTCAAAGGGTGGCGCTCAAGAGCTGAAATTCCATGTAGTACATCACTACGTTCGTGTTTGTGGCACGAGAATTGTGTGCCGTTAGTATGCAAGACAGGATCCCAAGATCCTGGCACACCTGGATCCTTCCTTTTGACGCTCCTGTTGGCCAACAATCTGATTGTGTATGTGAGGCTTTAATAATATAACGTCTGTCGGCCTCTAGGCTCGGTGCACATAGATCTGTTTAGAATGCTCTTTCCAGGCACCATGTTAAGTGAAGATTTAGGCAGCTATTGGTCAAAGGTGTATTGTATGGAATGGCGGCATAGAGAACAATGGCCCATTGTGCGGTTACGGGTCCCCCGTCCTGCCATGATGAGGTAGGGGCAGGAGAAATGTCACATAAGATGAATGCTCTATGGGATTTCCATTCACTGAGCAGCAGCGAGGACATCAGTTTGACGTTGTCCAAGTCACTTTTGTGGTCTGCACATGGTGGGGGGTAGTCACACATAACTGAGTGTCCTTGGAAGCGATTGTACAGCTAATCGTATCCACTACACCAGCCTTTCTCAACCTTCTCATACACAGAGGAACCCTTGAAATAGTTCTCCGGTCTCGGGGAACCCCTGCTAAAAATGAGAAATCTACAACTCATGATACATTAGTATGGCGGTCAGTGGGAAGAATTACCTCCTTACAGATAGTTAAAAAGATCAATGGTTTCAGTGGGAACTTATCTGAGAGGCAGAAATTTCCCAATGCTGAAGGAACCTCGAGGAACCTCTGGAGGAACCCTAGGGTTCCACGGAACCATGGTTGAGAATCGCTGCACTAGACTTGTCAAGTGTACTTGTGGCAAAACCGCACCATGTTTTAGGTGCCATTGAAAATGATGGGCATGATTTGAGATTGCAGGCAGAATCGCAGTGAGTGTGCCCGAGATCCCACAACGCCAAATGTGAATGGAGCCCAACAACTGAACCTTTACTTTCTATATTGGCTCATTCCTCACAGTTATTATTACCTTTTTGTATAACTTTACCCTCCCTCCTAGATTGTAAGCTCTAATGAACAGGACATTCTGATTCCTCCTGTATTGTAATTATACTGTCTGCTTTCATTTTGTAAAGCACTGTGCAAACTGTTGGCCCTATATACAAGTTGTGCTCATAAGTTTACATACCCTGGGAGAATTTATGATTTCTTGGCCATTTTTCAAAGAATATGAATGATAACACAAAAAACTTTTCTTTCACTCATAGTTAGTGTTTGGCTGAAGCCATTTATTATCAATCAACTGTGTTTACACTTTTTAAATCATAATGGCAACAGAAAATACCCAAATGACCCTGATCATAAGTTTACATACCCTGGTGATTTGGCCTGATAACATGCACACAAGTTGACACAAAGGGGTTTGAATGGCTATTAAAGGTAACCATCCTCACCTGTGATCTGTTTTCTCCTAATTAGTGTGTGTATAAAAGGTCAACGAGTTTCTGGACTCCTGACAGACCCTTGCATCTTTCATCCAGTGCTGCACTGACATTTCTGGATTCTGAGTCATGGGGAAAGCGAAATAATTGTCAAAGGATCTGCGGGAAAAGATAGTTGAACTATATAAAATGGGAAAGGGATATAAAAAGATATCCAAGGAATTGAGAACGCCAATCAGCAGTGTTCAAACTCTAATCAAGAAGTGAAAAAATGAGGGGTTCTGTTGAAACCAAACCACGGTCAGGTAGACCAACTAAAATTTCAGCCACAACTGCCAGGAAAATTGTTCAGATGCAAAGAAAAACCCACAAATAACTTCAGGTGAAATACAGGACTCTGAAAACATGTGGTGTGGCTGTTTCAAGATGCACAACACTTGAAGAAAGATGGGCTGCATGGTCGAGTCACCAGAAGAAAGCCATTACTACGCAAATGCCACAAAGTATCCCGCTTACAATACGCCAAACAGCACAGAGACAGGCCTCAAACCTTCTGGCACAAAGACATTTGGAGTGATGAGACCAAAACTGAGCTTTTTGGCCACAACCATAAACGCTACATTTGGAGAGGAGTCACCAAAGCCTATGATGAAAGGTACACAATACCTACTGTGAAACACGGAGGTGGATCGCTGATGTTTTGGGGATGTGTGTGCTACAAAGGAAGAGGAAATTTGGTCAAAATTGATGGCAAGATGAATGCGGTATGTTATCAAAAAATACCGGAGGAACATTTACATTCATCAGCCAGGAAGCTACGCATGGGACGTACTTGGACATTCCAATATCACAATGATCCAAAACACAAGGCCAAGTCGACCTGTCATTGGCTACAGAAGAATAAAGTGAAGGTTCTGGAGTGGCCATCTCAGTCTCCTGACCTCAATATCATTGATCCACTCTGGGGGCATCTCAAGTATGCCGTTCATGCAAGGAAATTTACAAACTTCTTACAACTGAATGAATGTTTCATGGTGAAGTGGTCAGAAATTTCCTAGCAGGGTGGCCAGTTATGCAAAAAGCCAACATGGAGCCATTTCTGTCCAAGGGGTGTACTTACTTTAGCCATAGTCTATATTAATATTTTTTTTGAATAAGTGAAAAAAGGGCAAATCTTCCTTTCCGTAGACACTGCCTGAATAAAGATCTAATATTTGCCTGTTTGGATATGTTAACATCAACAATTTCCATTCTATTGTTTGTAGCCATTCTGAGATGATTGTACTTTACTTGTCCCCTCTCTGTGGAGATGTATGGATCGCAGTACAGTGTTGCTGAAAGCAATCATAGCCGCCATTATAGTGAAAATGTTATTAAATCGAAAATGTGCCTGCTTTTTTACATATACAATGTATTGTCAAAAGTATTGGGACACCTGCTTTTACATGAACTTTAAGGGTGTCTTAGTCCATAGGGTTCAGTATTGAGTTGGCCCACCCTTTGCAGCTATATCAGCTTCACCTCTTCTGTGAAGGTTTCTACAAGGTTTAGGAGTGTGTCTATGGGAATGTTTGACCATTCTTCTAGAAGGACATTTTGTGAGGTCAGGCACTGACTGATGTGGAAAGAGAGAGCCTGGCTTGAAGTCTCCACTCTAATTCATTTCAAAGGTGTTCTATCGGGATGCTGGCCAGTCAAGTTCCTCCATGTCTTTATGGACTTTGCTTTGTGCACTGATCCAAATAATTTGGTGGAGGGGGGATTATGGTGTGGGGGTTGCTTTTCAGGGGTTGAGCTTGGCTCCTTAGTTCCAGTGAAGGGAACACTTGAGGCGTCAGCATCCCAAGACATTTTGGACAATTTCAGGCTCCCAACTTTGTGGGAACAGTTTGGAGATGGCTTCTTCCTGTTCCAACATGACCAAAGCAAGGTCCATAAAGACATGGATGAGCAAGTTTGGGATGGAGGAACTTGACTGGCCTGTCAAATTCCTCCACCCCAAACTCGCTCATCCATGGCCATCCCCAAACTGTTCCTACAAAGTTGAGAGCATGAAATCGTCCAAAATGTCTTGGTATGATGACACCTTAATAACTCCCATCACTGTAAAAATATATATATATATTTAATATATATTACAGTTTTGTATACATACAGGGCTTGACAAAGTTGCTTTGAATCTAGGAGACAGTGTTTTTTTTTTTTGACTAGCAAGACTTTGTGTTTTCCAGTGACGAATGTGGCAGATCTTGGCTTTGCACATGTAGAGGACGCCGGGCATGCTGCTGGGTGGCACTGTTTTCTCACTGGGTGGTTTTGAGGGATTCATGTCCTTTTGGGGCTCTCCAGGTGTGGAATTTGACACTTGGTTTTTTTTTTTGTATGGTATGTGTGTGATGTGCTGTGTGGGCTTGACTCTACCCACCTCCTTGCTAAGATACCCCTCTGCACCCCTGTGACACCACAGGGCATTTCACCCCCTCCCCTTTCAACACCACAGAGCACTCCTCTGCACCACCTAACACCACAAGATACCCCTCCGCACCCAACTGACACCACATGACACCCCTCCACATGTATTGACCTACTGTGGTGAGGAAAACCCCCCTCCTCGCCACAGGATAGCCTGCTGCACTTCAGTGTCACCGCATGACTCCCATTTGCCTC